>NC_056533.1:13696161-13818661 GCF_910596095.1 Thunnus maccoyii | reverse complement strand
CTGAGACTGCTTTGTCTTTGAGCGTGTGTCTGCCTGTACGTTGAGGACTCCCAGGGAATGGATTCCTGGTGGCTTTGTGAATATGCATGGCTGTCTGCATGCATGATTAATTTCTTGAGCAAATGTCAGCGTATGGAAGCAGAATGTAAATACGACTGTATGCCTGCAGCACATATAGCTATCTTTTAACTTTACTCTGCTTTTATTAAGAAGTATGCAAAAAAACTGAATCCAAAGACACCACATTTATCAATATCAAAACACAAGATGTCTGTATCTTACAAATCTGTTACAAATTAAATTGGGCTGTGAGTGAGTTTTAAAACTCCACAAAGATGATTTTAGTTATTTCTGAAATTAACAATGTGGCAATATTAGTTTCCAGGTTGGATAACCAGGCATCTGACACAAATAGGTTTAAACAATAAGTCAAGTCACTCAACCCACTGCAGCTCTTGAGCTTCAATGTGTATAACATCATGGATGTGAAGCTGGGGTAATGAATAAGAGCATGCATGCTCAGCAAGTCATCCCAGAGTAAATAAAGGAAAGAGACATCATAAGCAGTGCAAGACATCATGAGCAACTAAACAGTAAAATAGTGCCTCAGATTGGTGTATGAACAGCCTATACTGAGGTATCGGTTTTTGCTCAGGTTGAGGAAAATTCTGATTGTATTTTAAGTCTTAGGGAAGCCTATTATGACAAATAGATTCATTCCAAATATCATTTTGTGTTAAATGATAGTCTACTATTGTTGTGATACCCTCAGGGAAATTGTCTTATCACTTTGTGCCAGGGAGATCAATGTGCTGCTCAAGATAGTAAACCCCCTTCATCCCCATGTTTCTTGTCACAAATAGATGGTGTCTTCCTCTACTTGGCCACCCTGCTCCACTAATGAGGCAAATAAGATGGATATTTGGTGGCATTATGGCCTTTGTTTTGTTTTTATGTTTACATTTTGCTGCAGTAGCATTTAATTTAAGTTGCAGAGAGGAAAGCTGCATGTCCTACAGTGCATCATTGGTTGTTATACTGCAGAACCCACCAGTTTTGTTCTGGATATAATGAGCAGAGTATAAATGGTTCTGGAGATATTTTCTGTGTTCTGCTGCATTTGAGCTGCAAATGTAAATGTGTTTCATTACTACTTCTTTTCCTGTCATTATTTGAAATTGAAATGGATTGCAATCAGCAACAATTTCTAAAGATTGGAACATTTCCGCAATGATGTAACACAGGGACCAGTTGTAGTAAAGGTGACAACACGTCCATCAACAGTTATGTGCCACATTTATGTGTCCACAAGCCGTTCTCTCACTGCAAACTGCTCTGGTCAATTAACGAAATGTAAAAATATAAAAAGGTGCCACAGACTGTGTTGTGTATTTTCTTGAATTGGGACAGATTGTTTTCACCAGCTCAGTGGTGTGCTTTTATAGGGATGTGTAGGCAGAGGGAAGCATCATAATCTGGCACTGGGAGCTGAGGGTGGGAAAGAATGGTCTCTAATGAACCATGATGGATGAGGAAAACAATTCATTCAGATGAGAATAAGATGCATTATATCAGATCTGTCAACAGTAGTATAATTGCAGTGTGAAGCATGGGAGTGTGAGAAAAACAACTGTCCCACACTTATATATTCCAATTCCAAATTAATTTTGATCACGAATAAAGGAAATCTGATCATCCTTATTTATTTATTTATTTTTGCATGTCTTCATACTATTAGCCATGTTGTATTTCCCTTTTGCTATGGCTGTGCTTATTGTAAATTTGAACATTTTACAGCATACTGTAAATTTTAATTTGTCTGAGATGATAATACCATCAAAAAAGTTATGAAAAAAGAAAAAAGAAGAAATTGTAGCATCACAAGAAATATTCAGTCACCTCAATCATAACCTCTAATCAATCCAGGTTATTTACATTTGTCATTTGTTTTTATTTTTATTTGCTAAATACTGTAAATCACTTTGAAATATGTGTTATAAACTGTATGCTCAGATTGACAACATACTATTTTTGCTATTTTTAATATTTTTAAGTTTATATTCTCAAACTTAGCATGAAATAAACAGCTGAACCAGCTACCAATGACCTTGTAAATAATGTGAAATTCAGTTGATTCACAGAATCAGAGAATCCTCCAACTTTTTGCAAAAGCTCATCTCTGGAGAAAAGTGAAATAACATCCTAGCTTAGGCAAATATCATGTTTGTGGAGACATTTTTTCAGATGAAACAGAAATGTGAAATGGCATTTTCTGCAAGCAAGAGAACAGTCCCAAAATTTCTTAATCTGACTGTGACCAGAATCCACAAGAGATCAGATAAGGGGACACTGCAGACCACTGTTATGGATCTGTTCGCCTGGTCCACCAGAGGGCACTATTGTCCTGTCTGCTCCATCCTACCAAACCCGCTCAGGGCGTTTTCCCAAGCCAAGGTGCTTGTAAGGCCCGTTTCTGGTTGTATGTTACAGCTCAAGGTATTGTGTTTGTAAACTCCTCTTCCTCCCACTCCTTTTCTGCCTCTCTGGAGGCTCAGGCTGTCTTACATCCCTTATCACACTGCTGGGTCTGACGGTGCTGTGTGTATCATTGTGTGTTTTTGTGTGTTAGCTACAGTATAAGTGCAATTCTTGTGTTTATGTTGTAATGATGGAAGGCGGATGTCGGATGATGATGTTAAGTGCATGATGATAGTGCTCAGGCTGCATTTGCTCCCCACAGTAATTTAGGTTGACTGATTATTTAATTGACTTTTTAATGGCTGACACTGCTTTTTGTTATGTTTAGTTGCATGATCATATCCTAACAGCTAGTGTACATCTTTATAATGAACTTGTACAATTGAGACACTAACAATTTAACACACAAACTCAGAATTTTGTTTACTTAAGCGAAATATTATTTTGCCTTTATGTGCTTTCATGCAAATAAAAATATTCCTTCTTGTTAATTTGATGGTTTTTCTTATGTGATAACAGCTGATCAGTTTGCTCAAGTAAGAACTTTTTTTTGCAAAATCAATGACGTCTCCAACACTTCCTCTGTTGTTACAGTTGTACCTGGTTCCAGACATTTCAAGCTAAGATAGAAAGTAAAAGGGAAAACTGCTGGTGCTTTCTCCACCATCTGACTGGATGCCTACTAAGAGCAAATGGCTCCTCTTCTTTGTATTTCTTGACCTTATCCTCAGCCCGATCATACAGCGACAGAGGAGAGCCCTGCCTTGGATGAGTTTGGATGAGAAGACGTCTCTCTAAATAAATCTGCTAGAGCACAGATACCTGCTGAGTTCATATTTCTTCTGCAGTGCAGGGATTTGGAAAAAAAAAAAAACACTGTCAGCTATTTCTTGTTCTGGTACATAGTTCTTTTTTTTTTTTTTTTGAAATTGAAATTACTAGTACAGTTTTAAAAATCAAGTCATCATAACCAAGGCCAGATGGCTTACATTGTCATATTTAATTATATGTGTGTATGAATATGTGCGCTGGAAATAATACAGTGACACACTCTACATGTGCCAACCAAAACTGAGAAAAACATTTTCTCAGTTTGACAGATTTCCCTCTGCTGTCATGCTGTGGGCTTCCAACTTTTGTCTGAGAAACGAAACAGGAATGAGAGAGAGAAAAAAGTGAACCCACAGAGAATTATCAGCCGACCCTGCAGTTCCTTTCTCTACAAAGCTCATTGATTTGGTTTTCCAGCCCACAACTTCACTGTTTTGATTCAGGCAGTCTGCAGCAGAAGGCTGTTTTCATTGAGAAATCAAGTGAACACTACCTGCCAAGCATCAAACAGCAAATAATCTGAATAGGCTACTGTTTGCTAACAAGTTCACCAATACAACCTAAAAGGTGATTACATGTGAATGTTGTCCTCACAGTGTGTTTCCGCTGCCCCCGAGTGGCCAAAAAGTGTTACCTGCAGGATTAATGATAAACATAATCTTTCTGTTACTTAATCATGCAAAAGGATTCTGTTGTGATAAAACAAAAAGGAGGGAGAAAGCCAATTGTAAGCAACATACATGCCTAATGCATGCCATGAAGAGGACTTAAGGTGCACAGGTGAAAGAACGTGATAAATGAGAGGCAAATAAAGTCACATTAGTGAGGCAGAGTTTGTTAATTATCCAGGGTAATACCTTTCTGCAATATTTTTTTATTGATGTTGTCAGACAATCAATACATGAGTATTACTATAACAGCACAACATTTAGACCTGTACAGGCAGCAACGAGAGCAGCTGCAAATAAACTAAAATGTATATAAAATTATTGTCAGGTTGGGGAAGCAGGAGTGGACGCCAAACGCAGAGGCTGGAATGCAGAGTTGATGAAAAAATCTCCTTCAATCGTGGATGGTCATTAACAGGCAAACAGAGCTGAACAGAACTAGCAGACGAAACAAAACGAATGATCCAACAAAGACTCAACTCAAAACCAGACCTTAAATACAGACTAAACTAATCAGGGAATGGGGAACAGGTGACGAGACACAAGGGCAGGCTGGGAGTGATTGGCTGAGGAAACACAGGAAGCAGGGCAAGGCTGACGAGACTGATACAGGGCAGGTGTGGGGAAGACACAGAGCAGGGCTAACGAGGGTGAAGCAGGGCAGGTGAGGAGGAGTACATGAACACACACAAGGGAAACACAGTAACAAAACCAGAACCCAGAAAACACAATACTCTAAATACAACCCACACCAACCTGTCCAAGAACCATCATGAACCTAAACTAAAGTATACAACACACCAGGCTAAACAACAAAAGGCAGTCCAAACCCACCACCCAAATATAACAAGAAAGGAAGGACTAAACAAAAGTGCAAACCAGGAGACCCCAAAGAACACAAGAACATAAAAATACCAAAAAACACACAAAGTCCAGGCAGGGTGTGACAATTATAATGTTAGAAATTGTTAATAATGAAAAAAAAAGGTTTTTATGATTAGTATTGTAAATTAAGGTGGCTAAAAAGTCAAATACAATCAATGATGTAAACATTCTAAAAAAAACCAGCATGACTCAATAAATAGAACTCAGAACACAAATGATGTCAGAGCCTTCTATGACCTAACAAAGGCTTTCTGCAGGAGGGGGTACAAGCCAGTAAAGCTTAGTTCACATTTAAGAGTCTAACATTACTGTAAGAAAGAGTACTTTCGAAGAGACGTAAAGATGACTTCCCACAATTTGTGCCCGTACGGACTGAAGAGCTTGTTGGAGTGTATTACCAGAGCAGCACTGCTATCTCAACCTGGTGATAATCCCGACTTTTTATTCGAGTATTTATCAGAGCTGGTCAACTTCAGAAGATGTCACCCTGACGATGATCCCAAGATTGTTTCCTTCAACTACCAAGAGATGTGGGGTAAGCTACTGTTCAAAACTATATAATATAATCCTTATTTATTTCATAATTTGTAATAATTAATTACACAGCAAGCTAACCTGATCAAGGACTTTTTCATAGATTAGTCAAGTAATGTTAGCTTAAGGTTTTGATGCAGCCAATCAGCCAAATACTTCACCCATTGCAACACAGTAATTTTTGAAGTGGTGAATAAAATTAATATTCTTGCAATATTTAAAACAAACAATCAGATACTTACATTTTAGTTTTGTTTAACTTATGTGTGGGCCAGTTTAGAATCTTGTTAGTGAGGGTTTATACATTTTGTAGTCGTAGTCATGACAACATTTAAACTGCTACATTTGTTGTTTACACATAAAATTTCAGACTCCGTTCAAACAAAACAACCTGCTTCAACTTTCAAACATATCAAAAACACTTTATCAATTTTAATCCAAGGCTAGTTAAAGTATTGGCACAGACTGAATGGATTTAGATCAGAATTAAAGGCAGAATTAAGACATCACTGCAAATAATATATAATAAAAAAAGATCATTGAATTCTATCTCTTTTGGCACACAATCTCATGTCATTTTGTAAATTGCCCTTTCCAGAGAACAAGTTCCTGGGAACGAAAAAAGCGTCAGAGACTCCAATCACCGCGTCTGCAGCAGCACCACAAGTTCCATTGCAGGCTGAGGTAGAAGAGACTTTGAAGGAGCTGTACTTGGATTTGGCATCTTCTACTGATGGAAACGTTGTAAAAAAACCTCAAAAGGAGAGAATGCCAACCAACAAAACTTCAGGAAAGGACAAGAAGCCCTCTGCATCTCCCATGTATCCCACACCGACACCACCTCCCCGTGTGGGAAGACAACATGGGAAGAATGTACCACCACCTTTCCTTGTTGTAAAGGGAGAAAGGAAGCCTGCACCACCCCCCCGCGATGTCAGCATGAAGACACGTAGAGTGTCCTCAGTGAAGGTTCCTATTCAACAGGAGAGTAAAGGAACCTGTGAAGATGTCAGGAAAACGCCACAAACACGCCGGCGCACACTAACACCAATTCGAGCCAAATCTTCAGAACCGGAGAAGGTTTCAGTGTCAGAATCCAGAGTGGCCAGTAAACCTGCCAAACCTTCCAGTGTTCCCATACCAATAGTGACACACAAGCTTGTTCTCCCACCTATTCCACAGAGGAAAAAACAAGATGGCCAGGTATCTGTGGTCCAGGGCAAGGCTGCGCCCACTAAACCCAGGAAAAGTTCACCAATGAACAGGGAGGTGATGCCAGACGAGACCAGCAGCAGGCCTCCAGTACGCAAAGCACGGGGGCCACTAAAGGCAAAGGCAAAAGCAGTACCAAAAATAGCTCCTGTACCTGGACCAGAGAGCACTAAAGAACCAGGACCAGAGAGGCCCAGAGAGACCACACCTGCCCCACCTACTGATCCGAAGCCAGAGAAGAAGAGGATACGTCCTGACACGGCACCAGAGAAAACCAGAGCACCGAGAATTCTGCGGCCACTGAGGGCAAGGGTAAAGCCGGTGGAAAACAGGACTGTAGAGGGTATTCAGGGTACAGCCTTCGGTAGACCAGGCTCTAGTACTTTTACTAACATTCACCCTCATTTGGCGCATGTGGTCCATATAATAAGATATAGACGGATGCAGATTAGATCCTCTTCTCAGGGTCACAGTGATCCCTCATTAAGTTAACCACACCACTATTAAATATAAGGAGGTTTCCCAAATAGAGTAATTCCACTAGTGCCCCCATAGTGAGAGTCTAACATTACTGTAGGAAAGAGTACTTTCGAAGAGACGTAAAGATGACTTCCCACAATTTGTGCCCTTACGGACTGAAGAGCTTGTTGGAGTGTATTACCAGAGCAGCACTGCTATCTCAACCTGGTGATAATCCCGACTTTTTATTCGAGTATTTATCAGAGCTGGTCAACTTCAGAAGATGTCACCCTGACGATGATCCCAAGATTGTTTCCTTCAACTACCAAGAGATGTGGGGTAAGCTACTGTTCAAAAATATATAATATAATCCTTATTTATTTCATAATTTGTAATAATTAATTACACAGCAAGCTAACCTGATCAAGGACTTTTTCATAGATTAGTCAAGTGATGTTATCTTAAGGTTTTGATGCAGCCAATCAGCCAAATACTTCACCCATTGCAACACAGTAATTTTTGAAGTGGTGAATAAAATTAATATTCTTGCAATATTTAAAGCAAACAATCAGATACTTACATTTAAGTTTTGTTTAACTTATGTGTGGGCCAGTTTAGAATCTTGTTAGTGAGGGTTTATACATTTTGTAGTCGTAGTCATGACAACATTTAAACTGTTACATTTGTTGTTTACACATAAAATTTCAGACTCCGTTCACACAAAACAACCTGCTTCAACTTTCAAACATATCAAAAACAGTTCATCAATTTTAATCCAAGGCTAGTTAAAGTATTGGCACAGACTGAATGGATTTAGATCAGAATTAAAGGCAGAATTAAGACATCACTGCAAATAATATATAATAAAAAAAGATCATTAAATTCAATCTCTTTTGGCACACAATCTCATGTCATTTTGTAAATTGCCCTTTCCAGAGAACAAGTTCCTGGGAACAAAAAAAGTGTCAAAGACTCCAATCACCGCGTCTGCAGCAGCACCACAAGTTCCATCGCAGGCCCAGGTAGAGGAGACTTTGAAGGAGCTGTACTTGGATTTGGCATCTTCTACTGATGGAAACGTTGTAAAACAACATCAAAAGGAGAGAATGCCAACCAACAAAACTTCAGGAAAGGACAAGAAGCCCTCTGCATCTCCCATGTATCCCACCTCCTCGTGTGGGAAGACAACATGGGATGAATGTACCACCACCTTTCCTTGTTGTAAAGGGAGAAAGGAAGCCTGCACCACCCCCCCGCAATGTCAGCATGAAGACATGTAGAGTGTCCTCAGTGAAGGTTCCTATTCAACAGGAGAGTAAAGGAACCTGTGAAGATGTCAGGAAAACGCCACAAACACGCGCACACTAACACTAATCCGAGCCAAATCTTCAGAACCGGAGAAGGTTTCAGTGTCAGAATCCAGAGTGGCCAGTAAACCTGCCAAACCTTCCAGTGTTCCCATACCAATAGTGACACACAAGCTTGTTCTCCCACCTATTCCACAGAGGAAAAAACAAGATGGCCAGGTATCTGTGGTCCAGGGCAAGGCTGCGCCCACTAAACCCAGGAAAAGTTCACCAATGAACAGGGAGGTGATGCCAGACGAGACCAGCAGCAGGCCTCCAGTACGCAAAGCACGGGGGCCACTAAAGGCAAAGGCAAAAGCAGTACCAAAAACAGCTCCTGTACCTGGACCAGAGAGCACTAAAGAACCAGGACCAGAGAGGCCCAGAGAGACCACACCTGCCCCACCTACTGATCCGAAGCCAGAGAAGAAGAGGATACGTCCCGACACGGCACCAGAGAAAACCAGAGCAATTCTGCGGCCACTGAGGGCAAGGGTAAAGCCGGTGGAAAACAGGACTGCAGAGGGTATTCAGGGTACAGCCTTCGGTAGACCAGGCTCTAGTACTTTTACTAACACTTACCCTCATTTGGCGCATGTGGTCCATATAATAAGATATAGACGGATGCAGATTAGATCCGCTCCTCAGGGTCACAGTGGTCCCTCATTAAGTTAACCACACCACTATTAAATATAAAGAGGTTTCCCAAATAGAGTAATTCCACTAGTGACCCCATGGTGATTTTGAAATGCTTGAAATTCAGCCCCGACCTAATTTCTGTCATGCTGCCCACCAGGTACCCATCAGCCTTGGAAGGGGGTCCCCTCTTGTGTGATCCTTCTCAAGGTTTCTTCCCCCTCTACCTGTTAAAGGGTTTTGGAGGGAGTTTTTCCTTGCCCACTTGAGGGGGGGGCCTTATCATGTGGGTTTAATGTAACATAATTAAATGTTAAATTCGAGGTGGTCAAGGGCGTAAGTTAGGGTTAAGGTTGTGTACACACACACACATATACATACATACATATATTCATGAGTATACAAATACACATACATCATATGGGTTAAATTTGTTAAATGTGTTAGATGAGTCTGGTCGAGTTGGCGAAAGTTTGGTTTCACAAGGTGATGGTGGGGGATGCATATACATATATATGCTATATAAAACTGTTAAAATCAATAAAATACCTTAAATAGATTCCACAGTTGTGATATTTTATTCTTACTAAGAACAAACCTTAAAACAATGTGAACTCTCACCTGTAAGTCATAGCTCTTTGCCAGCAGCAAGATGGCAATTGATGTAGATTCATTATTTATGAGTTATTTGTTTCTATAGGCGGATGGTTCTGCCCAATTTACTGACTGAGAAAAAGACATTTCCCGTCTAAACTTGATGATTTAATTTAAATAACTGGCTAAGAAGTTAAACTGTCCCACAAAAAAGAAAAGATTAAAGTCAAAAAATGAATACAGATTTGCGTGGGAGAACAGTTCTTCTTTCTAACCCCATTAATCATATTAATCTTATTAATACCTGGTAAAGACACTGAATAAAGCACGTTAAAAATCAGTATTTCTCTCATGCTGTTCCGCGGACACAGGACATGTGGATGGGCCGTGAGTCAAACTACCGCAGTTTGCTCGGCTTGTTTTGACAACTTAAGATCCAGACATTCAGGAGGATTTTAACGGGAGCTGAATTATCCACAGAGGTCTCCTCCTCCCGAAAACAAACTTACACGGTAATTAAAAGTGGTAAAAACACTGAATGAAACAGTTTCATGTTAAAAATCAGTGTTTCTCTGGCGGACATCGGATGTCCGGATGGGCTGCTGATAACGTTTTCTCAGCTTGTTTCTCTGATAATTTAAGATACAGACGTTCAGGAGGTTTTTTTGGAGCCAGATTATCAGCAGGGGACTCCTCTGCCCCAAAACAAATTTACACATGGATTAAAACCGGTAAAAACACTGAATAAAGCAGTTTTATGTAAAAAATCAGTGTTGTGCAGGTGTACTCTTTGGAAGAGGGGGTATGACGCCATTGAGAAGTGACAAAATGAAATGGACCGTTACCTTGATTAAAATCACGGATTTCTCTGGGTTTGAAAATTGTTGGAAATATTTGGGATATTGTAAGTACACAACTGAACAAAATATATAAAATAGGTCTAGTTGTTTTTTAGACATTTCAATGTGGAATAGTTCCATATTATCCCAGACAGCAGACCAACACTGAATCAATGTTGATTGATCAACGAAACTATCATTGAATCAATGTTGAAATTTAACTCTAACTCAAAGTAAATAAAACATCCTTCAATCAGACATTAATTAACATGCAATTTTATTTATTTGTGCCCCACATCCTGTTTGAACAGGAAATAACATCACATTCAGGAAAGCAAGAGGCTCTCAAAATGTCATTTCATTCATTCAAAATGTATAGAGCTTAAAATCTTAAAATACAACTTATATGATAAATTAGATGACAAAATGACTTAAACAATTAGATGGGAATGTTAATTCTGAATTTATCAAAGCAGATTCCGCATGATGCACTAAAATTTGAATGTCATAAATTCTTGCGAAAATGAAGTGCGTGGACACAGCTTTTTTTGCAGTTGTTATTTCCAAGAGAAAAGCCTGGAAAATCATAACATATGCAAAAAGCAAGAGAAGTAAATGCAAATGGAAGCTTGCCAATATTTAGAGCTTAAAATACAATTTATGTATTACAGATTATGATAAATTGGGTGACACACTGACTTAAAACATTCCTATCTATCAGCACAATGCCCTCAACAGTGCCCAAAAATTGAAAAGTCATAAATTCATATGAAGTTTAAGTGCAGAGACACCTTTTTTCTACAGCTCTATTTGCCAGGAGAAGAGCCTAGAAAACCATGACAACATATACAAAATGCAAACTCACCCACAAAGACAGAAACACCACAGTACTACAGACTCAGATATTACCATAGTTCAACACTGTTCAGGACTTGATACTTTCCAAGGACTGAGGATACTCTCCTGAGGCCAAAGGGTGGCCTTAACCCTCATTAAATGTCCCCTGTTCAGGGGCATAACAAAGCCATTTTTTGCACTGTCACAGCAAAGACAAACTCTGAGGCCTCCTTTTTCTCTGCATTCACTTTTGTAAGGCTAGAATAAAAAAACAGGAAATTAGAACTGCACAGTGTGTATGGGGTGTGTCAGTTGCAGAGAATTATTAGTGCTGAATTCACATGCCTGAATATCTGTTGTAATATTCTGATTATACTGAAAGAAAATTCTATCAGGATTTGAGTTTTTTTCTCATTTCATGCATTTATTTACATTACTAGATTGCTCTGATCACATTATATTTGCAAAACATAAATATATTGAATATTACAAGGTATTCCCACTAAAACACATGTAATACGTGGCTTATTTTTTATTTAATTACAGTCTAAAGCTGGCAAAGTGTCTTGCTTTGGTTTGTCTGTTGGCATGACCAAGTTATGATAGACAGAAGGTGGGTCCATAATATTTGGAAATGTGACCAATTATGTGTAATTAATTTACCACAAAATTAAATGCTAGTGTAACTTGAAATTTGATAAAATGTTTATGTTGAAGTTAAATTCAAATATAAGACTATTTGACTTGATATAGACATTTTCCTTTTAAAGACCTGAAGACACACTGGTGGACTGAATGGAAAAGCAAGGTAAAATCCAACTTGGTTCCATGTCTGTAGCTACTACAGTCCTTTAGACATGGCACTTGGTATGGGGCCCAAACAGTGATCCATTGGCGCTAGAGGGAAGGTCACCAACATTGACAGGATTCACCCTGTAGGCAACATTTATGTTTACACAAAATTTCATTGCAATCTACCAAATAGATTTTGAGATATATCAGTCTTGACCTTACTGCTGACAAACAGACTGACGTGCAGGGTTCCAAGCAGACCAAAAACTTTTGCAAATAAAATTTATGGGATGGAAAATATTTTAAGAAAAAGAAAAAACTGAAATCATACCGTAATTGCAGCCAAAACTGAAATCATACCACAATTGCCCTTTTTCTCCATTCTCCACTGACAGTGAATGCAGTTTTTTGTTTATGCGTATCTTTCAGTTTCTTCCCTGCACAGTTCATCTGAGAGGCCAGCTGATACTCAGGGGCATATTGGCATAGAACATGAATAGGTTACAAAAAATGCCATGCAGGTACATGGGAATATATTTTACTTGCTAGACAATATTCAAAACAATATTTGTCTAATATGTGGTGAATAAAAAACTTGCTTTTCTTAAAAAACTTTAGATTTAAATTACCATCACACATCTGCCATCTTCACTCTGACGATCCGCTCAGCTTCTTCCAACTTGGTCTTTCAGAGAAGCTGGCACTGCCTGGCTCTTTTACCGCAACAAAAGATGTGTTTTATCATTTAAGTTAATTAGTAAAACCCCCGTCACCCCCACCTATATTGATATGGTCATTCACATACAATTTCTCAAGTGAGTGGCTTGCCATTTGTGGAGTTTCCAGCATTCTTACATAAAATGTAGCACTTCACATCTTGGTAAAGGAGCTCAAAACTAGCAGGGCTTGCAGTGACTGAATGGATAGCAATCTCTAAATTTTTACATAAATAAATGTGCACTATGTAAAAAAATTTTTAAATTTTTTTTACAAAGACTATTTTTTGGCATTTCTGATTTATTTGATATTGAGAGTGAAGAGAGACAGGAAAGGCAGAGGAGAGAGAAGGGATAACATGCAGCAAAGGGCCTGGGCTGTATTTGAACCCAGGCCGCTGTGGTAAGGACTCAGCCTTTATACATGGTATGCATGCTCTACAAGGTGAGCTACCGGGCACCCCCACTACCTAAAGTGAGAGAGCCAAACCACAGCCACTGACTACAGTGGGATGAAAAAGAGCATATCAGTCTTTTAAGCATCAGGGGCCAGATTTAAAATATATAGAGGTAAATGGACTATTACTATGATTGTTAATCAGCCCAGTGTTTAAAATGAAAACATTATAAGCAGACATGCAGTCAATGGCTGTGAAATATAACATTTTCTATAGATTTCCACTAGCATAAAGTCATTGTGGTGTTGATTGGTTGTGTAGCACTCGGCTTCTAACACTACTATTTAGTAAGGATTTTAATAATGTTGGAACAGAATCAGAGGATACCAGATTCGAACAGGAGGCAGAAATGGTTATTTGCAACATTAAATGACCACATGAGACAAGAAGCTGCAAACTGGTACCTTGTAATATCTTTTTTTTTTTAAATAAACAAAATAAATAAAAAAAATAAAATAACTTTAAGTGCAGTTAATAGTTCAATTCCACAAAGTCAGTTTCTCAGTTTCAATTTAGCAACAAATTATTTCTTCTGTCACTTTTTCTTTTGGTTTTGAACCACTGAGTTCTTTTCAACTACTAGTCTGTTTTGACTGGGTGCACCCTTCTATAGGTAAACCAAATTCTCAATATCTGGATCCAAGGTTAGTTAGGTAACAATATCAGAACCATATCCTGTTCAATATTATCACTTCACAACACTCTTCAACCTTGCAACAGTTCATCATTCACTGCTCATCATTCACACTCGCTCTAGCAATAACAAAATCACTTTAACCAAGGCACAATAATACACCATATCAATAGTATGAATACTTAGTCCACTCATTTAAACCAGTGCTGGTTATGGCTCGGTCCTTCCACAGGCACAGGGAATGCGTTTGAAGAAGAATGAAGAAGGTAAGCGTCTTTTCCAAATCAAGTCAAAAAATGAAGAGTAAAGTCAGAGTCTGGGATTTTGGATTGTGCAAGTGGGGCTGGGGGTTGAGCATGAAAGTGGTGCTGGCCTTGTGCAGTTAAGATGTTTACCCTACCGCCGTGGCAGGAGAGAGGTAAGGTTGACAGTTCTCGGCTCTGGGCTCTCGGTTCAGGGATCTTCAATCCAGGGATCTAATGGTCTCATCTGGTTTGGCTCACCATCAACTTCAAATCAACTCAAAAAACCTGACTTACAGTCATTGACACGGCCAGAAATGATCATTAATCAATTGCCATTCTGATTTGTCAGGAATGATTAATTCCTTAAACCTCAACAAAATATATACATATAATGTAAAAAATCAACACATTTTAAATAACCTTTACAGTAAATGAATTTCTGAGTAAAATGAACTAAATAACTATTTTTTATCTTAACCTGGTATTTTTAAATTAAAACAATATTACATGAATTACAGACCAACAGTGTGAACTTTACACTCTATATTCTTGGGTGATTCTTCAATTCGGGGCACTTTTGACTTTTGGAATTTTGAAAAAATAATGTTCTTTAATCTCTGTTTTTTCTATTTCAAAAGGTTTATCAATTGGTCTGGAACAAAGATCTTAGCATAGCTTTGATTGTACTTCATGATAATTTTGATATTATGATGCTTTTTTCAAAGTTGTCACAGCAAAATGTCATTACCATCACAAAAACAAAACAGTGATTTTAATACAAAATGATTTGACAAGCAAAGTTTTCACAATCATTCCAGTAAGTACAAAACATGCTCTTTAAGAATTATGTTCTAAATATTTGTAAGTACATTTAAAATACATTTTAACAACATGTTCTCACAAACTTTTTAATATATTGCCTTGTCTCAACAATGAAATATTGCGTAATAATCAGAATATTTGAATTGCAATGTATATTTTTTCAGAAAATGCAAATTTAGACTTTTAAACATTACCACAATGATTGAGGTAAAACCCAAGTTAACAAAAAAGTAATATTTTCTATAAAAAAAAATGTCTTGTGACGGTAATGACAATGTATTCCGGTAATGACAACATGTTTTGGTAATGACATAAAAATTAACACTGGTGTTTTTTGTTGTTTTTACAACTAATGAAAGATAAAGAAAATACTACTTTTTAAAAAGAACACCTTTTGAACACTTAACCTTCCATTAAAACGAATCACTTGGTAAACTACCACAGCATTGCTTATGTAATATCTTCTTTGGGCAAGCTGGCTCATTTCTGACATAAAAAAGGATCAAACAAGAGAATTGGCATGCTCAACTCAAATGTCCCATATGATGGGTGCCAATCCAAAAATGATAAAATGGAAAATAAAGTTTTCAGCACTCTCCAATAAGTGTGTAGCATTTTAATTCATGCACAGCAACAGTGGCGTGACCCATATTAAACAACAGTCAGGGACCTGCCGGTGATTATCAACCAGCTTATACAAATCATCAGAACAATGTCATTGAAAGACAAATACTAGTACGAAATACAGTAGAGTAAGAAAAATAGTATTTAAGTCAGTAAAAAACATATATCACATTCTGTGACTGCAACAACCACATAAGTAACCAATTGATTTTACACACTAGCAATAAGAAAATGCACTTAACAATATAAAAACTCATCATGTGCAGAACCTCAATAGCAGAATTAAAGTGTCTGGCTTTATTTTTTAGCACTTTTTTAAATTAACAGCACTCAAATATCACTTTGTAAAAAGATATTTTGACAGTTTAGAGTGTGCTACCAATATAAACCTTAGACACAAGTTTGTCTCATTCTCTGAGGGAGCACAACATCTCCCACACATTCTCTGGTAGCCTCATGTGCCTTTTTGTGACAGGCTGGGGCTCTGGGACAAGACCAAGCAGATCATGTGGCTGATACCACAGGACATCATCTTTCATAGGCCAAAAGAAACGGTTCTTGCCAATGATGCTCATTGTTTTCACAAGGGTACAACCTGCTGCATCTACATCCTGAATGATGCCTGGATACACATCTTGGTCATATTGAATGGCACACCATTGTCCTATCAGTTGATCTGTGATCTCTGAAATGGGGACAAGTGTTGATGGCTGTATGTCCATCTCAGGTGGCTGCAGATCCAGGGGTGATCCTTCCTGGCTTGTAGTTGGCTCATCTCGCTGAATGGCCACTGTCTGTGGGCCATAGCACTTGCACTCCTCTGGAGCTGAACAGAAACAGCTGAGTACTCGCCACTTGATGTGACCTGGATTGTTGGTGAAAATCTGTACAAAAATTAAAACAATTGGGTGTTACTGAATATGCTACATTCACAGAGTACATAAAGACTAATTTAATAAATAAATATTATAATATAATATATAAAATACTCCACCTGATGTATTTTCATTGTTCCATGAACTGTTTCCAGTTGATTTGGTAGCAAGGCATCCTTTGCTGAAATGTCTTCTTCAGTGACATGGAAGAGCTTGATCTTTGATTGCTCCTTCGACAGGACATCGAAGAGGATCTCACCACTTGGTATATCTATTCCACGGGCAACAATAGCATCAGCATTTCGTTTTATTGCTGCCCCAACTCCATCCGCAGGCCCTTTGCCATGCCCGGCCTCCAAAAAGTTCCAGGTCACCCTGTTGAACCCAAACCTAAAGGGTATTGTGGAGAGTAAATAAAAATTCTTCTTGGATCGGTACTGGGTTGTAGGGCCGTCACTTATGACATGCAGGGTTGTTGCAGAGGGGTTCTGTTCCTTCAAGTGGGAGAGCACAGAAGAGAGATGTGCCCATATAGCTGAAGGATCATGCCTCATTGATGAGGAAACCGAACACAATGACGACGTCCCTTTTCCTGTGTAGGCAACTCCAGTGTGAAGGGATGCTTGCTTGTGTGAGTCGCCAAAATGTACGGCTTGAATCTCAGATGCGTATTTGCAAAGATAATTCTCAGCAAAATCCACTTGAAGAATAATCTCACTCTGCCCAACATTTTCTTTCAGACGACTCAGCATGGAGTACTGATGGCGGATGTTGAAGACATGTCTTGCAAACCTCTCTTTTAAAGCAGTTGTGTAGTCTTCCAAAAGAGATTGAAGGGTACCATATATCCGCTCCTTTGTTGTTAAGTGTACATTGAACTTGTGTTTTGTTCCATCTTTGTTTGTCTTCTCACGTTCTTCAACTTTATTTTTCCAGTTAAACCAATAGGTCTGTAAGCCAGGATCAAATTCACCAGTTTGCAGCTCTTTTGCTTTGCAGAGGTTACACTCTCTGTATGCACATTCTTTTGTTGGCTTTTCACAGCATAAGGTCTCCATCATCCTGTCAGGGTTTTTGCTTTGTATCACTCTATGATACGCTAGCTTGTCAGCCATAAACTGCACATTGGCATGTATTTTGTATAAGCAGGTATCTCTGTCGCATGAAGTAGGTGCCACAACCCAAAAAGGTCGGTTTTTGCAAAACTCTGTATATGACAGCTTCAACAGTGGACTTTCCATTTTGAACTTCAGATAAAGGTTGTGAAGTGTGTCATTTAGAAAACGCTTCTGCTTTTTCACCTTCTGTCGGGTGAGTGTCTCCCTTTTCCCTGTTGTTGCTCTGCTGTTATCGTCTCGTTCCAAGAATATCTTAATTCTCTCAGTGGTATCCACACTGATTATGTTTTTGTAGGGTTTCCTATGAAAGTGAAGACCAGCAGGCCGTTCGCTGTTTTTCCGCATCATCTTGGCTGAGAAACCAAGTTGGTTTTGCGCTTCTTTCACCTAGTGGTACTTCTTTAGAATCTTCAAAGCCAGAATCTTTGACACTACTTGTTTTTCTTTTGTGCCAGAATCCTTATATTTTTTTCTCAGCTGAGAAAGCACTACATTCTGAAACAGTAGTGTTCTTCGAAGGGCCTTCGGTTTTAGCTGCATTTGTTGCTTTAATTTCATTTTGGGGGATTCTGAAATTTTCAGCTTCTCGGAGAGCCTTTGATATCTCTTTTTATACTTCTCAACCTTTCTCAGAGCATGTTCAAGCTTCAGATGGTACTCAGCAAGGTCACGGTAAGCTTTTGCCCTATTTGCTCTCACTTTTTTCCGTCCTCTCATATGACTTGGGGTTTTATGATGAGAACTGTCAGAAACATCAGGTGAAGCTTCAAGAATGGGCACTTCATTCTCATGTTCTTCCTGACCTATAGGAGATATGGGGGGGGGGGGGGGGGGGGGGGGGGGGGGTGTTTTCAGTTATATAACTTTGTATCTTCTCTCTGTTCTTATCACTGGCCCTTTTGTTTCTTTGGTTAACTTTCCACTGACGTCTCCTGCATCTTTGTTCCCGCTTTGATAATTGTGATATGGCTTTCAATTTTCCTGTCTCTTTTCTTTTTTTGTATCTCTCTTTTTCTCTTTCAAGATATTGCTGATATTTCTCAGGATCTTCCTTGATTTTGTCTCTGTATTTTTTTGACCGTTGAGCTGGTTTAGCTGGGGCCATGTTGACATCTTCAAACAAAAATGTAAATAATGGTTGGTCACTGTTCAATTATGTATCATAGTAAAGTAGTAAATAGTAAATTAAGCTAATATATTCTAGTTATAAGGTAATAAACAGATAAATTGTCATTACCATCACTGATTGTCATTACCATCACAGTCACTTGTGTGATGGTAATGACACGTGATGGTAATGGCAATTTTCACTCTTTGCAGAAAATGTTAGCTAAGTTTTAGACTTGCTAAGCTAACTGGTTAGCTAGCATACAATGTACACTGAATATATGTAAATAAAGTGAAATTTCCCATTAATGAATTAAAATACACAAATGGTAACTTGTTTGGTAATGACGCCTAATAAACATACTCTCAGATCAGGATGTATAAAACACCAAATTACTTACATATATGGGCATAAAAAAATCAGACCTCTGCCTCATGTCAGTTTTAGTTTATTTAAGCTCTACAACAGTCGGCTAATTGCACTGTTCAGCACTAAATGCTAATTTTTGTTAGCTCTAGGCTCATTCACTTGAGCTAGCCAGCTTAGCCTAGCATCGTGTGGCGCAGCATTTAATTGTTTACTTTTACTACTACTCACCAATTCGGGAGTTCCTCTGTGTCACTCGGCAGGTTTCAGTGAGCAGCCTCTCACACACACACCTCTACGAGCTTACAACAAAGTACAGGCTGTTACTGTTTTGTTTTAACAACATTATTTGGTGTTTTTACTGTTTTATCTGAGTTATATTTTTACCGTTCAGCAGCAGGTCCTCTCTCAACAGTGTCACCCAGCGTCTGACTAGCGTACGTTGTGTAGCTTGCCTGCGGTGCTGTGGACCTGCACTCTGATTGGCTGAAGCACTTCTGTGTTGTTAACCCTTTGTGACCCGGGTTACAGTTGCATAACCACAGCAACTGGTTCCATATTTTTTGCACTGTCATGTTAAAGTTCATTGTCAAGTTCATTGTTTTAGATGTCTGTGGTAAGAGCCCTACCAGCAGGTAAAAGTTGATGAAAACAGAGCTCAAGGTGATGCATATCTTTCTCCTGGCTGAGGGCAGCTGCCACATCAGGAGAATGAAGAAGGCCATGTTGGGCACCAGCAGCAGAGGGTCCTGGAACTTAGTTATCAAAGGCAAAAAACACAATATATGTGATAATTACGATTGATTACTTAAGTCAATGCAGCAGTTTGTCTCTTGCCTGTTTACTGGAGCCTACAACTTCCTAGAGGTCAAGCAAAAGTGCAGTAGAACAGATAGCTGTGGCCTCTGACTGTGGCAAATATCAGTGACAAAGTGACAATAACCATTTGTTATTCCATTGTGGAATCTCTGTCTGTATGTATGTATGTGGGTTTGTCTATCACGTATCTCGAGAACCGTTCATCCGATCGACTTCATACCTAGCAGGTGGATTGCTGGGTAAAAGAGGAAGTGCAATGTTGATGTGTGAAGTTGTCTGGATGAGTGGTTCTCGAGAAACATATAACAAACACCTCATAAATAACGTTGATTTGCTTCTTCTTCTACCCATGGGGTCAACAAACTTAAATACTGACAGCGCCAGTCTGCCATTGCAACCCACATTGTGGTCGGAGATGGGACTACACCCATAGCAATAAGAACTACCATAGAGAATTTATTGAAAAAGTTTAGAGAGTTATGTATGTTCACGACATAGTGCAGGATGTCTCAGGAACCTTTTGAACAGACACTACAGTTCATCTGATCAACTCCAGCTCAACTCAAAATTGTACGCATGTGAGGCGTTTGGTAAATTAGTAACAATTACCAAATTGTAACATCTACCAATAGCCTGCATACGAGGTGTTTAGGGAACATGGGTAAATTATAGTGTTTACTGATAGACTGCATGTGAGGCTTTTAGAGAATATGGGTAAATTATAGGCTGTGTTCGAAATCGCATACTAACGTACTATTCATACTAAGTATGACGTCAAATTGAGTATGTAGTGCGTTCCAACTGCATAGTATGTGGATTTTGTGTACGCAAGAAATACCCGGATGTATACTACATTAGCAAGAATTTCTGAGTATGCGGCGTGAGCTTACTGGACATACTCAACTGCCCCACAATGCATTGCGTCTCTTTAGACTGTGCAATGGAGGAGATGAGCCAGGCTAAAAGCTTTTGTAATTTTCGCTGTAGGACTGTTAATATGTCACTTCATTAAGTTTTAATATTTTTTCAGGCGAGAAAGTAACCATTTAGATTAACAATATGGGGTCAAGTTATCCAAATAACGCCTGTTCGTACATTTGCTCCGTTTTCGGAGATGTGAGGAGCCGCTGGCCGGGATCAGCCGGTCATCTCAGCTGCTAGCCGTGCTTTTCGCTGACCGTGCAAGAACGGCCACCGTCTGCATCCGAGCCAAGGACAGAAAGACAGACTACACACACACCCTGCTTGCTTTCTGAAGCGACCAAGTAAGAGGCATAAGTCTGGGCAGAGGCAGTGTTAGTTGTGTGTTCTTTTCAGCATCAGTTGCTGTTGTTTAGCATTTAGCTTTTTAGCTTTATTGCTATTGCTTTGTTGTGTGAGTTGACAGACCGCCGAGTCCATTTTTCTCTGCTTTACTCTTAGGAGTATTTTAAGTTTGCTGCCTGTTTAGTTGTGTTCACCACGCTAGACTGTTTTGTGTTTGTCCCGCTCGGGACTACCGCTGTGTTTGTGTCATCGTGAGTGAGAAAGTAAGTTGCTTTGTCGATCAGAAACCAGACAACGTGCGTCACAGACTGCCGTCTGTATGTGCGCTCTCTGTGGACAAAGGAACTGCTTCTCTCCCTCTCATGATCGCTTTCTCTCCTTCTTCCCTCTCTTTTGACTAACACATATACGCGCGCACACACACATGCATACACGCACCAACATCTTTTTGCACATCTGATGGTCAGATAACGTCGGACAAAGCTTTGCTTTGTCTTTCCTTATCCGCCATCAGACTTGTGTGTTTTTCACGGAATTGGGTGAGTGCAAGACGCCTACTACAAGGCGGCACCATCTTGCTTCTGTCTGACCAAGACCCCACCGTACTTCCGCCATTCGGTTCTCGTGTGACGTGACTTCCTCCCATAGTCATGTCCACGTCGCAGACCGACAACGTCATCACGTCAGGCCCTGTCGCCATCTTGTCGCACACACACACACACACACACACACGCACGCATTCCCCTGCATGTGTTCAACCCTGTACATAGCTGGTGTTTGTTTGGTAGAATTAGATTTTAGAATAGTTGTTTATTGAATGAAGCATTTGTTAACTTTGTTAATTTTGCTAAGTTTAATAAACACTGTTATATCTTTAAAAAGAAGTTCTTTTGTCATTATTGTGTGTAACATGTTGTGAAAAGTGGCTGATTGAAGGAGTCAGAGCTCAAATTCACCCTTCTTTATTTACCCTTGAATGTTGATCTCTTAGATATTAACATTCTAGGTGAACTCCCATTTATGAGACTACCTTGTTTGGTTATTGGTCCCGGTTTCCGGGTGGTACCCCGTATTTGTTAATTCATATTAATAATTCTATTAATTGTTATAATTAGTTAATGCAAATAATCAACTGTGTTCCTCACAGATCCAACAGTTGGTGCCCGAATTATTGATTAAGATTAACAATATCTTGAATTATTGCTAATAACCAAACACACTGCCGGTCCCAACAGGAGCATCGGTAAATTGTAGCATCTACCAATAGTCTGCATGAGAGGCATTTAGGGGAGGGCCACAACTCTCTCTAGGTATTGAGAAATCAGCCCGTTCCAAACGGGCACGTTTTGAACAGGCACTGCACTAGTGCCTTAAAATGAACAAGCACAAATGAAGGTGTTGTTAAATGTACACGGCACTGATTAGCACAAATGTATGATGATCTCATCCTGAAATTAGTTAGCCTACCATTTCTCGAGGATTTCCCCATTCCTCTGCTGGAGGTGGATGCACCAATAATGCCTGGTCCTGTCCTTCTGTTGCAAAGGAATGAGGAGCTAATCACAGTCAACTAAAGCTTGGGACAAACACTGACACTATAGCCTCTGATTACTGTCAGATTTGTGTAGAATCAAAAACATAAAATTACACTGAATAAGCATCTAATTGAGGACATGACAAATTTATTGGAGACATATATAGGAAACATGAATTTGTTGTCTTTTTTAAACAACACTCATATCAATTTGTGAAATATGAATTAACTGCATCATTAAGTGCAATATGAATTAAGTGCTGTATGAATCACTGCTCCATGACAACAGGAACAAACAAGCTTCACAAGGGTAGCCAGTATAACAGACACTTGGCCCATCTGAATAGTAGTAATGTACAATAACACATAACACTGCCAACACATTCATGATGGCCATAAGCCGTCGTCAGAACAAACCCACTGCAATAAACAAGGCAGTTATGTATTTTAACAGTCTAGTAAAGTATGTTAAAGTTTGTGAGGGAATAACCACATAAGCACTAACAAAATCTCTTTTTTTGAAGCAAAACAAATTTGATAGTGTAGTTACTTAATTTGTGTGTTAGGGCTCTGGCTGGGTCTCTAGTTTTTCTCCTTGTGTTTCTGTTTTTTTCCCCCTGTGTCTCCTCCTCCCCAGTTTGTTTGTGTGTGTGTGTGTGTGTGTGTGTGTGTGTGTGTGTGTATGTGTATGTGTGTGGCCACGGCTTCCCTGACCTGATACCTGGGTTCAATTCCACTCCTGTCTACAATCAGCTCGTCAAGCCTCAGCTCAAATACTCCAGTTCTCCTTCCACTCATCGCCAGATTGTTCAGTCACCTTAGTGGTACCTACACTCTCGGCCACTCGGTATTAGCAATACTAGAGTTATTTCCATGTGCTCTCCTTTGCCCAGGTCTCCAGTGTCAACCTGGTCATCTGTTGTTCTTCAGCTGCAAGCCCATTCTCCAGCCACACCATGCGAAGCGCACCCAGCCACCTATCTCTCTCTGCCACACAACCCCTCTCCAACCCGCCTGCCCCTTGCCAGCACCAGCCTCCCTCCCTCCCTTCTACCCTCCAAAGGTTGCTCATTAAACCATCTTTTTCTCATCCATCCATCTGTTTTCTGTGTCTGCTTTTGGGTCCAAAAACAACCTCAGCCGTAACATTGTGATTAAAAGATAGTATCTGTTTTATGGGAGGAATACCCCTCTGCTAGCTCAATGTGGTTGTAACATTGGGGTTAAAAATTTAACAGCAAAACTATTTTTGTCAGCTCATATTAGCTGCTGCATCAACACCACACAGTATGTTGAAATTGGGCGATTGAGCTTGATTTCTGTATTGGAGATAGGGTCGAGTCACCAAGGCATTGGATTTATACACTAGAAGACTTTGAAAAGACTTTTAAAAGACTTAAGTCTGACACCCTCTCACATCTAAAAACAATGTGTCATAAGTCACTAAGTTTACTTACAGACTAAGATTTTGCAAAGACTGGGGATCTTGCAGGGCCACTATTTGCAAGACTACAACTAAATTCATTTTGAGATTATTTCCCATCCTGCTCCTGGTGAAATTTACAAACAGAAGCTGCCCTCGTGTGTGCAGTGGTTTGTTCTGAAAAACCAGCCAAAAACAAAATGTAAATTAATTAATTCAGTTATTACTGAACAACAACCACTGTGAAGAGAAACAACAGACACTACACACTGATTGTTCCTGTTATTAAGTCATTTTCATTTAACAACTCTTTTTTTACAAATAATATTTTAAGGGGTTAACATTTCTTAGATCATTTCAGCTAAGACAATCACATTTCAAAAGGTGTCGCCTTGTACTTGAAAAATGCCTTAAATTTCCAGGTTTTCCAGGATGCGTGGGAAAACTAGGTATTTTTGCAACATTAAAACAGCTACACAGTTTATACAGCTGCCCACAGAAACCACATTCAACCATTAACTATCTGGACACAGCACTTTCAGCTGCTGGATGTTGGAGTATTTCTGTTTGAAAACCCTGCAAACTCCATGAAATACAGTAGAAACAGCAGAAGCCTGGATAATTATACAAAGGCAGAAAGCGGCAGGTTTAACTCCTCCAACTAGACTGAAATCATGTGTGAAAAAGCAGTAAATACACCGCAGACACACAGCAGCTGAAAGAAAAGGGGAGGTAATATTATGAGCTTTAAAGTTTCATCGGGATCATCAAGCATATCATGTTTACAATTAGCTGTTAATCATCATGATCAGCCACCATCAGTAATCAATACAAAAACACATTATTAGACTGTAAACCATTAGGGATGTTCTTAATTATTTTATTATTATTTATTTAATTTCGACTGATTAATACTATCAGTTAAACAGTTAAAGTTGGAGTGCAGGATTTTTGTCTCCCACTTCTGGCAGTGATTGTCTGCCACAGGCATGCAGCTCACTCTTAAGAAGGTCTGAATCTTAAGTTATCAGAGAAACAAGCTGAGTAAACGTTAGCAGCAGCTCAGCTAACAGCCCCTACTGGGCGTCCAGCGCCAGCCCAACAGCATCAGAAAAATAATGATTTTTTTACGTGAAACAGTTTTATTCAGTGTTTTCACCTGCTTTAATCACCGGGTCTGTTTGTTCCGGAGAGGAGGAGACCTCTGCAGAACATTTGGCTCGTGGTAAAAACCTGCTGAACGTCTGGATCTGAAATTGTTAGAGAAACAAGTTAAGCAAACATTAGCAGCAGCTCAGCTAGCAGCCTCTACTGGGCATCCTGTGCCTACTGAACAGCGTCAGAGAAATGCTGATTTTTAACGTGAAACTGCTTTATTCAGTGTTTTCACCTGTTTGAAACATTGGGTCCATTCATTTTGGAGAGGAGGAGACCTCTGCAGATAATTCGGCTCAAAACATCCTGAACGATGAACACTGAAGTAATCCTAACCCGAAGAAACTGGTTGTATAACAAGACAACAACTCCCATGATCCCATGCTACTTCACACTGTCTTCACACTCCGTCTTTTGTTATTGTATTAACTGAGAGACCACTAGCAGCTGAAATTACATATTGTGCATTTAAGCTAAGTTACTGGAGGAGTCTATAAGAGCGAGTAACGTTAAACGTTAGCCTAACCTTACTCTGCCCTGGAAGCAACATGAGGAGAACTGCACTGAGTTGCACCAGCTGTGCTTAAGTTCAAACGTAGCCTCGTTTGAACGTAAATTCTTACTTAGGCCGGAGTTTACGTGCTACTAACATTTTAAGGGTTGCACCAGCTGAAATAGTTACAACATAGGCATAAGTATAACTTAAATATTACACCTAGCCCTTAGTAGGTGTAAAGTCCTCCGTATAGTAGCAGTTGGCACGGTTAGCATGGTGCATCGTTTTGAAAGGTGGGATAACTTATACCGGCTGTTTTGCGTCTGCAACATGTTCTCCGTGATAGATTACATCCGTTGGACATTTATGATGACCTTGATTTATACTCGTGCTTTAGTTTTCCATGAGCGGAGATACAACAGATTACCGACCTTCTAGCAGCAGACCTGCAACATGACACGGACAGAAACGGTGCCCTCAGTCCTTCCCTACAAGTGTGTCTGGCTCTAAGATATTTTGCCACAGGATCATTTCAAAACTTGGTTGGTGATTCAAGTGCATAAATCTACTGTATGTAGAGCAATAAGATCAGTCGCACTATTGTTGTGTCAGCGCTTTAACGACTACGTTAAGTTTCCAACTCAGCCTGAGCAACAGAATATGACGCGTGAGAAGCTCTACCAGATAGCTGGTTTTCCTGACCTACTTGGCTGTGTAGATGGCACACACATCAGGATCAAGAGACCCAAAGACAACGAAAATGATTTTGTGAACAGGAAGGGATACCACTCAATCAACACTCAGACTGTGTGTGATGCTGACCTTGTTATCACAAATGCTGTGATCAAATGACCAGGGGCAAAGCATGACAGCTTCATCCTCAAGCAGTCTAGCCTTTGGAGAAATTTGAGGCAGGACGATACCCTGGGAGGTTGCTGGGAGACTCAGGATATCCCCTGAGAAAATGGCTTATGACCCCATACCTAAGTCCAGCAAGTGTCAGTGAGCAGCGCTACAATTCAGCACACACAAAGACAAGAAATGTGGTGGAGCGGTGCATAGCTGTTCTGAAGAACCGATGGGCCTGTTTGCAAAGAGGTTTCATCCAAACATCATTTCCTACATTATTTTTGTTGTATATTTTACAAATCTGTGTTAAAAGCAGACAAATTCTTACCAGTATAGCTTTATAGATGGTCTGGCTTTGTGTTGGTAAAGTTATGATCATGATTGATTGTTTTCAATGGATGCATTGATCTGGCTTGAAGTGCTTTTAGTCAAGTTGAAAAATAACACTTGTATAACTTTTAGCTATATTATATATATACATATATGTGTGTGTGTGTGTGTGTGTATATGTATGTATGTGTGTATATATATATATATATATATATATATATATACACGTGTGTGTGTGTGTGTGTGTATATATATACATATATATATAAATACTTTCATATTTTCATATAGGCATCTTAATGGAGACTGACAGAGCTGCAGCTGTAGCCGGTGCCTGTGTTGTCTTTCACGACATGGCAATGATGTGGAAAGTACCACTGGTGGAGGAGGGAAATACAGATGATGGGGATGACAGAGATATTCCCTTTTACAACAAGGACCCCCTACCAACAGAGGCAGCCACTGTTCGGGCCTACCTTACTGCATCCTACTTTGGATGAGCTGAAACTCAAAAGCTACATAATAGGCATGAAAAAAATGTTTATTTAGTAGGCCTACTGTAAATACAACAACACAATGTTTGAAATATAAAACTGCACAAATAAATAACAATAATTTCAAAATTTCATTAAAATGAATATAATTGATATAATAATTCAGAATAAATATGATAAATCTATCATTTTTTTCAACAAGCTGTGAACAAGCTACTGCAATAAGAGGCCTACTGTAAATACAACAAAGTCTTTGAAATATGAAACTGCATAAAAAATAACACTCAATAATTTAAAAATCAAAATGAAATAATAAATATAATTAATAAATTAATTTATAATGAATTATTTTTTTCAGAATGTTTTTCTTTTTCATTCTTTCTGCAAATCCAACAGTATTAGCAATAATTATTAGTAACATAATTAGTAATAACAGAATTAGTAATAACAGTAGTAGTAATAACAGAATTAGTAACAATAGAATTAGTAAGATTTGGCCGAATTATAAGATTTGTTCTTTTTTTTTAATGTCTAAAAATAATGTGACTGACAGAGGAAAGTTATTGTGTGCTGGTAAGTGTGATGGTGTATCCTTGTGCTTTTATATCTTCTTGTAATTTAAATAGTTCTAGGTTTAATTTGATCTTTTCAAGCTCAATTTTTTCTGTTTCTGCTTTGATCCTTTGATCTTGTGTGTTTCCTGTTGGAGCTTCTCAATTTCAGCAGTAAACAGGCGACATCCTAATGTGTTGACATGATCCTCTTCTGTGCTCGGAGCAGGAAGCCTCCTGTTGCCTTTAGCTGCTGGACTGATCCTCAGGGGACTGTGTAGGCTGACTGTCCACATCCAATCCAGTGAAGGTGGGCTCTGGAGGTTGGAGGGATGGTGGCAGACATGCTTCTGCAGGTGGGGGCAGAGGTTGTTCAGGAGTATGAAGGAGGGGTGGTGCTGCTGGTGGGAGAGATGCTTCCAAAACAGGCGCTGGAGCTTCTTCTGCTGTGCCACTCTCAATCCCAAATGAAATTCCAATTACTGAGGGGGAGTCCTCTCCAACAATGTCCAAAACCAGTGAAGAGTATGTCTGGCTTTAGTCTACCTCCTGTTGGGACGTGTCTTGGAAAGTCCTCAACTGCCTGCATTTTAAGGTCACTCCTCTTCTTCCTCACTTCTTTCACATCCCTGTGCTCCACTCCCTTTACACTGATGGCGCCTGTGATATCCTCCCATATTTGTTGTTTTTTTTTTATTGGTGACAAAGTTATTACATTTAGATTCCAGTGATTCTTTGCTTTGTTTATATTTTGTGAGACAGATGGCCAAATCCCTGAAACAGTACACAAACTAATGTCAACATAGTAATTTATTACACTATGTTATAGGACTAGCACTTGAAAGATTAATGTTAGACACTGACGTTATAGTGTTGGCAAGCAAATATATAGCGTTAAACAACTTTCTAATTAACAACTACTAATTTATAACAGTTTTTGCTAGTGTGGGCTATCATTATGTGTGTTACAACGTTACAATTTCATCTCAAACAGTGTACCGTTATGTTACCCTATGCTGCAGTTGAAGGTTTCACCACTCAATGTCACCATTGTTATTTTTCACTAGCTGTAGACCAAGGTTGTAAGTGAGGTAACACCTTATCATAATGTTTTGCCCGAGTTAAATCACCTTTTTTGTTGCTGTTTGGTGATTACCGTTTTTTAGCTTTTTTTTTAGCTGTTAATGTCAGCCGTTTAATGTCTAATGTCTTGGCAATTGTGTAGCAAAGTGTTAAAAGACAAATGGGCACGAGCTTGTTTTTGCACACACTTAATGAGCATGACAGGTTTTAACATATAAAAATAATGTTACATTAAAAACAACAATAAATACAGTGATTGGCAACTCAAGTACTTTATTTTCTGAGACGATCGTAATGTGGTAAATTACAAAGCAATGATAATGAAAAATGCTCACCACAGATGTAATGTGACAAAGTTACAGTCTATGAACCTAACGAATAGCAATATCATTATTATTTGGTTAGTGTTAATGAAATATGAAAGCTCTTAACCCAGATTGTCAGCCCAACTGTCATCATGTTTATGTACTTTGACAACACGGTAATAAACACTGAGTCAAGGATGGTGCTTTTCCCTGATTGGTCACAGAAAGTGAAAACGTCATTTTCTGCAACAATATTTCAATTAGTGTGGACTTTACGCCAGTGTAGATAAGATGAACACTACGTCTGCGTGGTGCAACTAAACATCGACACGGATTTAAGATCAAACTAACTAGTTTCAACGTATCATTTAGTGTGGACTTTACACCCTATCTTAAGAGAGAACTTACGCACAGCTGGTGCAACAGGCCGCTGGATTTTTAACATTAACAATAGTGGAAACACTGACAGGGTTTTTCACAAGTAACTCAGCATTTAAAACTAAGGAATAGTTGCAGAGGTCAGCCACCCAATAAAACCATAGCTATATTCCCGCTCAAAAAAATAGCTATAGCTGAATAGGAAAAAGCTAGCATGCAACTCTCACTATGCTAAGTGCTCATTCAAATTTCTTGCTGAAATAATAATTAAAAAGGCCTATTAGCTGTTTCTGCACCCAACTCCTATAAATGGTTAGCATTGCCCTCAAAAACCTAAATATAATTTATCATCAACAAACCATAGCAAATAGGAAATTAATGCTAACCCTGCTAGCTATGTGTTAGCGATACCCTGCTAATGCTAACGCAACATCATCAGTAGGACATAACCTAACTTCAGCTATGCAACACAACATCCATTAACTGTGATGAGCTAAGTATGCTAGTAAATGAGCCAGCAAGAAAACTATTCTTCTTCTTTTTCTGTAAGATAACATGGCAATTGGCAAAAAAATATTCAAAATGTACTATATATGGATTTTGTGTTCTCCTCCAAAACCCCTCAGTCAATGTATCTTCCTCTCTATCCTGTCTTCCTTTGCCAAAGACACTTAACTACAGCTCAGATAAATGGGAAATCTGAGACACACTTACCAAAAAATAGGGGTTCCAGAACTGTTGTTTTTTGTTTTGGTTTTTTAAAAAACAAGTTAAAAAAGTTAGTTTGTAAAAAAATTTCCCAGTTCCCATTTGTTTTGAAAGCAGCATAAGGTCAAGTGAGGAAAAGGGAGAGGACTGTTTTTAAAAAATGCACAAATCATTGTTAGTTGTCATTCAGTTTACCTCATGCTTTTCCCCCCTATATGTCCATGAGAAGGCAGTGTTTTAGAACATACAGTACTGTGAAAAAGTTTTAGACACCCTAGATGTTTAGATTCTTAACCATTATGCAATACCATCAGGGAGGTGTCTGATCGGTCCCAAATTTATTCATGACATGGCAATGGCCCCAAGCATACAGCTAGAGTCATAAAGAACTATTTTCAGCAACAAGAAGAATGATGAGTCCTGCAACAGATGATATGGTACGGCCCCCACAGAGCCCTGATCTCAACATCATGGAGTCAATCTGGGATTACATGAAGAAGCACCTGAGATGGCCTAAATAATAAATCCACAGAAGAACATTCTTTCTCCAGGATGGTTACAACAACTTACTTGCAAATTACCATGAAAAACTGTGTTAAAGTGTACCGAGGAGAACTGCTGCCGTTTTAAAGGCAAAGCTGCTCACAGCAAATTGATTTCATTTAGGTTTCTGCTGTTTACTCAATGTTGCAAGAAGTTAATTGATGAATTAAAAAAAATTATAGCAATATTTCTGTAAGCATTCTCACTTTACTTTTAGCTTTTGCACAGTACTGTATGTCGTTAATATGAAAAGAGGGCTGAAATGTAATGACTTATTAATACCTTAAAGGAAATAGAAGAGATACTTCTGATACAAATAAACAATGGTATAACAAATAATAATAAATACATAAAAACTATTGATTAAATAATTACACAGGTGCTCTGCTAAAAGGTGTAGCAGCAAAAATAATTATTTATAGTAATCATAATAATAATGATAACACTCGGCAGCCCCACCCCTACATTTGGGGCATATTCTATTGCATAGAAGCCAAAATGTGTCTGTTGGGGGGTTATGAGGTCACAAAATTAACAGGGTTCATCCTCTGAGTAGCATGAATGTGCTTGCCAAATTTCACGGAAATGCAGCCAATAGTTTTTGAGATATGTTGCCTTGAAATGTTGACCAAAGGATAGACCGACATGGCAATCCTCAGCCCCACTTGCCAGTGGGGAAATATCACCACTGATTCAATGTTTGTCTTGAAAAAAGCAAGGAATCATCAACATTGACTCAATATTACTTAGCCTGGAATATTCAACCTCAACACTGTGATGGAATTTCAATGTTGAATCAATGTCACCTTGGTATAACTTTAAGGTGGCTAAAAAGTGTAATACAGTCAATGATGTAAACATTCTAAAAAATTCAGTAACCTATGACTCAATAAATAGAACTCAGAACACAAATGATGTCAGAGCCTTCTATGACCTAACAAAGGCTTTCTGCTGGAGGGGGTACAAGCCAGTAAAGCTTAGTTCACATTTAAGAGTCTAACATTACTGTAGGAAAGAGTACTGTCAAAGAGACGTAAAGATGACTTCCCACAATTTGTGCCCGTACGGACTGAAGAGCTTGTTGGAGTGTATTACCAGAGCAGCACTGCTATCTCAACCTGGTGATAATCCCGACTTTTTATTTGAGTATTTATCAGAGCTGATCAACTTCAGAAGATGTCACCCTGAGGATGATCCCAAGATTGTTTCCTTCAACTACCAAGAGATGTGGGGTAAGCTACTGTTCAAAAATATATAATATAATCCTTATTTATTTCATAATTTGTAATAATTAATTACACAGCAAGCTAACCTGATCAAGGACTTTTTCATAGATTAGTCAAGTAATGTTAGCTTAAGGTTTAGATGCAGCCAATCAGCCAAATACTTCACCCATTGCAACACAGTAATTTTTGAAGTGGTGAATAAAATTAATATTCTTGCAATATTTATAACAAACAATCAGATACTTACATTTAAGTTTTGTTTAACTTATATGTGGGCCAGTTTATACATTTTGTAGTCGTAGTCATGACAACATTTAAACTGCTACATTTGTTGTTTACACATAAAATTTCAGACTCCGTTCACACAAAACAACCTGCTTCAACTTTCAAACATATCAAAAACACTTTATCAATTTTAATCCAAGGCTAGTTAAAGTATTGGCACAAACTGAATGGATTTAGATCAGAATTAAAGGCAGAATTAAGACATCACTGCAAATAATATATAATAAAAAAAGATCATTGAATTCTATCTCTTGTGGCACACAATCTCATGTCATTTTGTAAATTGCCCTTTCCAGAGAACAAGTTCCTGGGAACGAAAAAAGCGTCAAAGACCCCAATCACCGCGTCTGCAGCAGCACCACAAGTTCCATCGCAGGCCCAGGTAGAAGAGACTTTGAAGGAGCTGTACTTGGATTTGGCTACTGATGGAAACGTTGTAAAAAAACCTCAAAAGGAGAGAATGCCAACCAACAAAACTTCAGGAAAGAACAAGAAGCCCTCTGCATCTCCCATGTATCCCACACCGACACCACCTCCTCGTGTGGGAAGACAACATGGGAAGAATGTACCACCACCTTTCCTTGTTGTAAAGGGAGAAGGGAAGCCTGCACCACCCCCCCGCGATGTCAGCATGAAGACACGTAGAGTGTCCTCAGTGAAGGTTCCTATTCAACAGGAGAGTAAAGGAACCTGTGAAGATGTCAGGAAAACGCCACAAACACGCCGGCGCACACTAACACCAATTCGAGCCAAATCTTCAGAACCGGAGAAGGTTTCAGTCTCAGAATCCAGAGTGGCCAGTAAACCTGCCAAACCTTCCAGTGTTCCCATACCAATAGTGACACACAAGCTTGTTCTCCCACCTATTCCACAGAGGAAAAAACAAGATGGCCAGGTATCTGTGGTCCAGGGCAAGGCTGCGCCCACTAAACCCAGGAAAAGTTCACCAATGAACAGGGAGGTGATGCCAGACGAGACCAGCAGCAGGCCTCCAGTACGCAAAGCACGGGGGCCACTAAAGGCAAAGGCAAAAGCAGTACCAAAAACAGCTCCTGTACCTGGACCAGAGAGCACTAAAGAACCAGGACCAGAGAGGCCCAGAAAGACCACACCTGCCCCACCTACTGATCCGAAGCCAGAGAAGAAGAGGATACGTCCTGACACGGCACCAGAGAAAACCAGAGCACCGAGAATTCTGCGGCCACTGAGGGCAAGGGTAAAGCCGGTGGAAAACAGGACTGTAGAGGGTATTCAGGGTACAGCCTTCGGTAGACCAGGCTCTAGTACTTTTACTAACACTCACCCTCATTTGGCGCATGTGGTCCATATAATAAGATATAGACGGATGCAGATTAGATCCTCTTCTCAGGGTCACAGTGATCCCTCATTAAGTTAACCACACCACTATTAAATATAAGGAGGTTTCCCAAATAGAGTAATTCCACTAGTGCCCCCATAGTGAGAGTCTAACATTACTGTAGGAAAGAGTACTTTCGAAGAGACGTAAAGATGACTTCCCACAATTTGTGCCCTTACGGACTGAAGAGCTTGTTGGAGTGTATTACCAGAGCAGCACTGCTATCTCAACCTGGTGATAATCCCGACTTTTTATTCGAGTATTTATCAGATCTGGTCAACTTCAGAAGATGTCACCCTGACGATGATCCCAAGATTGTTTCCTTCAACTACCAAGAGATGTGGGGTAAGCTACTGTTCAAAAATATATAATATAATCCTTATTTATTTCATAATTTGTAATAATTAATTACACAGCAAGCTAACCTGATCAAGGACTTTTTCATAGATTAGTCAAGTGATGTTATCTTAAGGTTTTGATGCAGCCAATCAGCCAAATACTTCACCCATTGCAACACAGTAATTTTTGAAGTGGTGAATAAAATTAATATTCTTGCAATATTTAAAGCAAACAATCAGATACTTACATTTAAGTTTTGTTTAACTTATGTGTGGGCCAGTTTAGAATCTTGTTAGTGAGGGTTTATACATTTTGTAGTCGTAGTCATGACAACATTTAAACTGTTACATTTGTTGTTTACACATAAAATTTCAGACTCCGTTCACACAAAACAACCTGCTTCAACTTTCAAACATATCAAAAACAGTTCATCAATTTTAATCCAAGGCTAGTTAAAGTATTGGCACAGACTGAATGGATTTAGATCAGAATTAAAGGCAGAATTAAGACATCACTGCAAATAATATATAATAAAAAAAAGATCATTGAATGCTATCTCTTGTGGCACACAATCTCATGTCATTTTGTAAATTGCCCTTTCCAGAGAACAAGTTCCTGGGAACAAAAAAAGTGTCAAAGACTCCAATCACCGCATCTGCAGCAGCACCACAAGTTCCATCACAGTCCCAGGTAGAGGAGACTTTGAAGGAGCTGTACTTGGATTTGGCATCTTCTACTGATGGAAATGTTGTAAAACAACATCAAAAGGAGAGAATGCCAACCAACAAAACTTCAGGAAAGGACAAGAAGCCCTCTACATCTCCCATGTATCCCACCTCCTCGTGTGGGAAGACAACATGGGATGAATGTACCACCACCTTTCCTTGTTGTAAAGGGAGAAAGAAAGCCTGCACCACCCCCCCGCGATGTCAGCATGAAGACACGTAGAGTGTCCTCAGTGAAGGTTCCTATTCAACAGGAGAGTAAAGGAACCTGTGAAGATGTCAGGAAAACGCCACAAACACGCGCACACTAACACTAATTCGAGCCAAATCTTCAGAACCGGAGAAGGTTTCAGTGTCAGAATCCAGAGTGGCCAGTAAACCTGCCAAACCTTCCAGTGTTCCCATACCAATAGTGACACACAAGCTTGTTCTCCCACCTATTCCACAGAGGAAAAAACAAGATGGCCAGGTATCTGTGGTCCAGGGCAAGGCTGCGCCCACTAAACCCAGGAAAAGTTCACCAATGAACAGGGAGGTGATGCCAGACGAGACCAGCAGCAGGCCTCCAGTACGCAAAGCACGGGGGCCACTAAAGGCAAAGGCAAAAGCAGTACCAAAAACAGCTCCTGTACCTGGACCAGAGAGCATGAAAGAACCAGGACCAGAGAGGCCCAGAGAGACCACACCTGCCCCACCTACTGATCCGAAGCCAGAGAAGAAGAGGATACGTCCTGACACGGCACCAGAGAAAACCAGAGCAATTCTGCGGCCACTGAGGGCAAGGGTAAAGCCGGTGGAAAACAGGACTGCAGAGGGTATTCAGGGTACAGCCTTCGGTAGACCAGGCTCTAGTACTTTTACTAACACTTACCCTCATTTGGCGCATGTGGTCCATATAATAAGATATAGACGGATGCAGATTAGATCCTCTCCTCAGGGTCACAGTGGTCCCTCATTAAGTTAACCACACCACTATTAAATATAAAGAGGTTTCCCAAATAGAGTAATTCCACTAGTGACCCCATGGTGATTTTGAAATGCTTGAAATTCAGCCCCGACCTAATTTCTGTCATGCTGCCCACCAGGTACCCATCAGCCTTGGAAGGGGGTCCCCTCTTGTGTGATCCTTCTCAAGGTTTCTTCCCCCTCTACCTGTTAAAGGGTTTTGGGGGGAGTTTTTCCTTGCCCACTTGAGGGGGGGGGCCTTATCATGTGGGTTTAATGTAACATAATTAAATGTTAAATTCGAGGTGGTCAAGGGCGTAAGTTAGGGTTAAGGTTGTGTACACACACACACATATACATACATACATACATATATTCATGAGTATACAAATACACATACATCATATGGGTTAAATTTGTTAAATGTGTTAGATGAGTCTGGTCGAGTTGGCGAAAGTTTGGTTTCACAAGGTGATGGTGGGGGATGCATATACATATATATGCTATATAAAACTGTTAAAATCAATAAAATACCTTAAATAGATTCCACAGTTGTGATATTTTATTATTACTGAGAACAAACCTTAAAACAATGTGAACTCTCACCTGTAAGTCATAGCTCTTTGCCAGCAGCAAGATGGCAATTGATGTAGATTCATTATTTATGAGTTATTTGTTTCTATAGGCGGATGGTTCTGCCCAATTTACTGACTGAGAAAAAGACATTTCCCGTCTAAACTTGATGATTTAATTTAAATAACTGGCTAAGAAGTTAAACTGTCCCACAAAAAAGAAAAGATTAAAGTCAAAAAATGAATACAGATTTGCGTGGGAGAACAGTTCTTCTTTCTAACCCCATTAATCATATTAATCTTATTAATACCTGGTAAAGACACTGAATAAAGCACGTTAAAAGTCAGTATTTCTCTCATGCTGTTCCGCGGACACAGGACATGTGGATGGGCCGTGAGTCAAACTACCGCAGTTTGCTCGGCTTGTTTTGACAACTTAAGATCCAGACATTCAGGAGGATTTTAACGGGAGCTGAATTATCCACAGAGGTCTCCTCCTCCCGAAAACAAACTTACACGGTAATTAAAAGTGGTAAAAACACTGAATGAAACAGTTTCATGTTAAATATCAGTGTTTCTCTGACGGACATCGGATGTCCGGATGGGCTGCTGATAACGTTTTCTCAGCTTGTTTCTCTGATAATTTAAGATACAGACGTTCAGGAGGTTTTTTTGGAGCCAGATTATCAGAAGGGGACTCCTCTGCCCCAAAACAAATTTACACATGGATTAAAACCGGTAAAAACACTGAATAAAGCAGTTTTATGTAAAAAATCAGTGTTGTGCAAGTGTACTCTTTGGAAGAGGGGGTATGACGCCATTGAAAAGTGACAAAATGAAATAGACCGTTACCTTGATTAAAATCACGGATTTCTCTGGGTTTGAAAATTGTTGGAAATATTTGGGATATTGTAAGTACACAACTGAACAAAATATATAAAATAGGTCTAGTTGTTTTTTAGACATTTCAATGTGGAATAGTTCCATATTATCCCAGACAGCAGACCAACACTGAATCAATGTTGATTGATCAACGAAACTATCATTGAATCAATGTTGAAATTTGACTCTAACTCAAAGTAAATAAAACATCCTTCAATCAGACATTAATTAACATGCAATTTTATTTATTTGTGCCCCACATCCTGTTTGAACAGGAAATAACATCACATTCAGGAAAGCAAGAGGCTCTCAAAATGTCATTTCATTCATTCAAAATGTATAGAGCTTAAAATCTTAAAATACAACTTATATGATAAATTAGATGACAAAATGACTTAAACAATTAGATGGGAATGTTAATTCTGAATTTATCAAAGCAGAATCCGCATGATGCACTAAAATTCTTGCGAAAATGAAGTGCGTGGACACAGCTTTTTTTGCAGCTGTTATTTACAAGAGAAAAGCCTGGAAAATCATAACATATGCAAAAAGCAAGAGAAGTAAATGCAAATGGAAGCTTGCCAATATTTAGAGCTTAAAATACAATTTATGTATTACAGATTATGATAAATTGGGTGACACACTGACTTAAAACATTCCTATCTATCAGCACAATGCCCTCAACAGTGCCCAAAAATTGAAAAGTCATAAATTCATATGAAGTTTAAGTGCAGAGACACCTTTTTTCTACAGCTCTATTTGCCAGGAGAAGAGCCTAGAAAACCATGACAACATATACAAAATGCAAACTCACCCACAAAGACAGAAACACCACAGTACTACAGACTCAGATATTACCATAGTTCAACACTGTTCAGGACTTGATACTTTCCAAGGACTGAGGATACTCTCCTGAGGCCAAAGGGTGGCCTTAACCCTCATTAAATGTCCCCAAGCTGTTCAGAGGCATAACAAAGCCATTTTTTGCACACAGCAAAGACAAACTCTGAGGCCTCCTTTTTCTCTGCATTCACTTTTGTAATGCATCTATAGAATAAAAAAACAGGAAATTAGAACTGCACAGTGTGTATGGGGTGTGTCAGTTGCAGAGAATTATTAGTGCTGAATTCACATGCCTGAATATCTGTTGTAATATTCTGATTATACTGAAAGAAAATTCCATCAGGATTTGAGTTTTTTTTCTCATTTCATGCATTTATTTACATTACTAGATTGCTCTGATCACATTATATTTGCAAAACATAAATATATTGAATATTACAAGGTATTCCCACTAAAACATATGAAATACGTGGCTTATTTTCTATTTAATTACAGTCTAAAGCTGGCAAAGTGTCTTGCTTTGGTTTGTCTGTTGGCATGACCAAGTTATGATAGACAGAAGGTGGGTCCATAATATTTGGAAATGTGACCAATTATGTGTAATTAATTTGCCACAAAATCAAGTACTAGTGTAACTTGAAATTTGATAAAATGTTTATTTTGAAGTTAAATTCAAATTTAAGACTATTTGACTTGATATAGACATTTTCCTTTTAAAGACCTGCAGACACACTGGTGGACTGAATGGAAAAGCAAGGTAAAATCCAACTTGGTTCCATGTCTGTAGCTACTACAGTCCTTTAAATATGGTACTTGGTATGGGGCCCAAACAGTGATCCATTGGCGCTAGAGGGAAGGTCACAGGGTCACCAACATTGACAGGATTCACCCTGTAGGCAACATTAATGTTTACACAACATTTCATTGCAATCCACCAAATAGATTTTGAGATATATCAGTCTGGACCTTACTGCTGACAAACAGACTGACGTGCAGGGTTCCAAGCAGACCAAAAACTTTTGCAAATAAAATTTATGGGATGGAAGATATTTTAAGAAAAAGAAAAAACTGAAATCATACCATAATTGCCCTTTTTCTCCATTCTCCACTGACAGTGAATGCAGTTTTTTGTTTATGCGTATCTTTCAGTTTCTTCCCTGCACAGTTCATCTGAGAGGCCAGCTGATACTCAGGGGCATATTGGCATAGAACATGAATAGGTTACAAAAAATGCCATGCAGGTACATGGGAACATATTTTTCATATTCAACATATCCAAAACAATATTTGTCTAATATGTGGTGAATGAAAAACTTGCTTTTCTTAAAAAACTTTAGATTTAAATTACCATCACACATCTGCCATCTTCACTCTGACGATCCGCTCAGCTTCTTCCAACTTGGTCTTTCAGAGAAGCTGGCACTGCCTGGCTCTTTTACCTCAACAAAAGATGTGTTTTATCATTTAAGTGAATTAGTAAAACCCCCGTCACCCCTACCTATATTGATATGGTCATTCACATACAATTTCTCAAGTGAGTGGCTTGCCATTTGTGGAGTTTCCAGCATTCTTACATAAAATGTAGCACTTTACATCTTGGTAAAGGAGCTCAAAACTAGCAGGGCTTGCAGTGACTAAATGGATAGCAATCTCTAAATTTTTACACACAGACCATGTGCACTATGTAAATTTTTTTTTTTTTTTTTTTTTTACTAAGACTATTTTTTGGCATTTCTGATTTATTTGATATTGATAGTGAAGAGAGACAGGAAAGGCAGAGGAGAGAGAAGGGATGACATGCAGCAAAGGGCCTGGGCTGTATTTGAACCCAGGCCGCTGTGGTAAGGACTCAGCCTTTATACATGGTATGCATGCTCTACAAGGTGAGCTACCGGGCACCCCCACTACCTAAAGTGAGAGAGCCAAACCACAGCCACTGACTACAGTGGGATGAAAAAGAGCATATCAGTCTTTTAAGCATCAGGGGCCAGATTTAAAATATATAGAGGTAAATGGACTATTACTATGATTGTTACTCAGCCCAGTGTTTAAAATGAAAACATTATGAGCAGACATGCAGTCAATGGCTGTGAAATATAACATTTTCTATAGATTTCCACTAGCATAAAGTCATTGTGGTGTTGATTGGTTGCATTACCAGAGCAACTGGTTCCATATTTTTTGTGCTTTGTTAAAGTTCATTGTCAAGTTCATTGTTTTAGATGTCTGTGGTAAGAGCCCTACCAGCAGGTAAAAGTTGATGAAAACAGAGCTCAAGGTGATGCATATCTTTCTCCTGGCTGAGGGCAGCTGCCACATCAGGAGAATGAAGAAGGCCATGTTGGGCACCAGCAGCAGAGGGTCCCGGAACTTAGTTATCAAAGGCAAAAAACACAATACATGTGATAATTACGATTGATTACTTAAGTCAATGCAGCAGTTTGTCTCTTGCCTGTTTACTGGAGCCTACAACTTCCTAGAGGTCAAGCAAAAGTGCAGTAGAACAGATAGCTGTGGCCTCTGACTGTGGCAAATATCAGTGACAAAGTGACAATAACCATTTGTTATCTCTCTATATAAAGCAAGGAATCTCTGTCTGTATGTATGTATGTGGGTTTGTCTATCACGTATCTCGAGAACCGTTCATCCGATCGACTTCATACCTAGCAGGTGGATTGCTGGGTAAACGATGAAGTGCAATGTTGATGTGTGAAATTGTCTGGATGAGCAGTTCTCGAGAAACATATACCAAACACCTCATAAATAACGTTGATTTGCTTCTTCTTCTACCCATGGGGTCAACAAACTTAAATACTGACAGCGCCAGTCTGTATGTTGAGTTATGTATGTTCACGACATAGTGCAGGATGTCTCAGGAACCTTTTGAACAGACACTACAGTTCATCTGATCAACTCCAGCTCAACTCAAAATTGTACACGTGTGAAGAGTTTGGTAAATTAGTAAAAATTACCAAATTGTAACATCTACCAATAGCCTGCATACGAGGCATTTAGGGAACATGAGTAAATTATAGTGTTTACTGATAGACTGCATGTGAGGCTTTTAGAGAATATGGGTAAATTATAGGCTGTGTTCGAAATCGCATACTAACGTACTACTCATACTAAGTATGACGTCAAATTGAGTATGTAGTGCGTTCCAACTGCATAGTAAATGGATTTTGTGTACGCGAGAAATACCCGGATGTATACTACATTAGCAAGAATTTCTGAGTATGCGGTGTGAGCTTACTGGACACACTCAACTGCCCCACAATGCATTGCGTCTCTTCAGACTGCGCAATGGAGGAGATGAGCCAGGCTAAAAGCTGTTGTAATTTTCGCTGTAGGACTGTTAATATGTCACTTCATTAAGTTTTAATATTTTTTCAGGCGAGAAAGTAACCATTTAGATTCACAATATGGGGTCAAGTTATCCAAATAACGCCTGTTCGTAAATTTGCTCCAATGTTTTCGGAGATGTGAGGAGCCGCTGGCCGGGATCAGCTGGTCATCTCAGCTGCTAGCAGCCTGACTCCTGAGATGATCAGACGGTCAACGTCCATCGTCATCTTGGGGAGAACATGATCCATGAACTGATCATTGCAGCTCTTTGTTATATGATATAATTCCTTTTGGGAGATAAATGTTAGTCTCACAGATGAAATCTAACAATTATAACTGCCACATTAGTTTGTCTGAATGTAAAGTGAAACTTCATGTTTTTACTGGACAGAACAACAGCGCTGCCTCTGGGGCTCTATATGTACACATATCACCACATTTACATACATATAAATGGATTAAAATGAACAAATCAGTCTGTATTAAATTTCATTTTATTTTATTAAGCGTCCCCTGGTCCTCAAAAGTTTGTACTCCTGAGTCAAACTTGCCAACTCCTCAACCCAGCTACCCGTCTTTCTGTCCTTGATCTATGATCTATGATGATCGGTGAGTGCAAGGCGCTGACTACAAGGCGGCGCCATCTTTCTCTGTCTGACCAAGACCCCACCGTACTTCCACCATTCGGTTCTCGTGTGACGTGACTTCCTCCCATAGTCACGTCCGCGCCGCAGACCGACAACGTCATCACGTCGGGCCCCGTCACCGTCTTGTCGCACACACACACACACACACACACACACACACGCACGCATTCCCCTGCATGTGTTCAACCCTGTACATAGCTGGTGTTTGTTTGGTAGAATTAGATTTTAGAATAGTTGTTTATTGAATGAAGCATTTGTTAACTTTGTTAATTTTGCTAAGTTTAATAAACACTGTTATATCTTTAAAAAGAAGTTCTTTTGTCATTATTGTGTGTAACATGTTGTGAAAAGTGGCTGATTGAAGGAGTCAGAGCTCGAATTCACCCTTCTTTATTCAAGCTTGAATGTTGATCTCTTAGATATTAACATTCTAGGTGAACTCCCATTTATGAGACTACCTTGTTTGGTTATTGGTCCTGGTTTCCGGGTGGTACCCCGTATTTGTTAATTCATATTAATAATTCTATTAATTGTTATAATTAGTTAATGCAAATAATCAACTGTGTTCCTCACAGATCCAACAGTTGGTGCCCGAATTATTGATTAAGGTTAACAATATCTTGATAATTTCATAATTCTTCATAATTCATAATTATCTATGATAATGATCTATGATGATTTAATTGTGATTAAAAGATAGTATCTCTTTTATGTTTTGGCAGGAATACCCCTCTGCTAGCTCAATGTGGTTGTAACATTGGAATTAAACATTTAACAGCAAAACTATTTTTGTCAGCTCATATTAGCTGCTGCATCAACACCACACAGTATGTTGAAATTGGGCGATTGAGCTTGATTTCTGTATTGGAGATAGGGTCGAGTCACCAAGGCATTGGATTTATACACTAGAAGACTTTGAAAAGACTTTTAAAAGACTTAAGTCTGACACCCTCTCACATCTAAAAACAATGTGTCATAAGTCACTAAGTTTACTTACAGACTAAGATTTTGCAAAGACTGGGGATCTTGCAGGGCCACTATTTGCAAGACTACAACTAAATTCATTTTGAGATTATTTCCCATCCTGCTCCTGGTGAAATTTACAAACAGAAGCTGCCCTCGTGTGTGCAGTGGTTTGTTCTGAAAAACCAGCCAAAAACAAAATGTAAATTAATTAATTCAGTTATTACTGAACAACAACCACTGTGAAGAGAAACAACAGACACTACACACTGATTGTTCCTGTTATTAAGTCATTTTCATTTAACAACTCTTTTTTTACAAATAATATTTTAAGGGGTTAACATTTCTTAGATCATTTCAGCTAAGACAATCACATTTCAAAAGGTGTCGCCTTGTACTTGAAAAATGCCTTAAATTTCCAGGTTTTCCAGGATGCGTGGGAAAACTAGGTATTTTTGCAACATTAAAACAGCTACACAGTTTATACAGCTGCCCACAGAAACCACATTCAACCATTAACTATCTGGACACAGCACTTTCAGCTGCTGGATGTTGGAGTATTTCTGTTTGAAAACCCTGCAAACTCCATGAAATACAGTAGAAACAGCAGCAGCCTGGATAATTATACAAAGGCAGAAAGCGGCAGGTTTAACTCCTCCAACTAGACTGAAATCATGTGTGAAAAAGCGGTAAATACACTGCAGACACACAGCAGCTGAAAGAAAAGGGGAGGAGGGATATTATGAGCTTTAAAGTTTCATCGGGATCATCAATATCATGTTTACAATTAGCTGATAATCATCCTGATCAGCCACCATCAGTAATCAATACAAAAACACATTATTAGACTGTAAACCATTAGGGATGTTCTTAATTATTTTATTATTATTTATTTAATTTCGACTGACTAATACTATCAGTTAAACAGTTAAAGTTGGAGTGCAGGAGTGCATTTTTGTCTCCCACTTCTGGCAGTGATTGTCTGCCACAGGCATGCAGCTCACTCTTAAGAAGGTCTGAATCTTAAGTTATCAGAGAAACAAGCTGAGTAAACGTTAGCAGCAGCTCAGCTAACAGCCCCTACTGGGCGTCCAGCGCCAGCCCAACAGCATCAGAAAAATAATGATTTTTTTACGTGAAACAGTTTTATTCAGTGTTTTCACCTGCTTTAATCACCGGGTCTGTTTGTTCCGGAGAGGAGGAGACCTCTGCAGAACATTTGGCTCGTGGTAAAAACCTGCTGAACGTCTGGATCTTAAATTGTTAGAGAAACAAGTTAAGCTAACATTAGCAGCAGCTCAGCTAGCAGCCTCTACTGGGCATCCTGTGCCTACTGAACAGCGTCAGAGAAATGCTGATTTTTAACGTGAAACTGCTTTACTCAGTGTTTTCACCTGTTTGAAACATTGGGTCCATTTATTTTGGAGAGGAGGAGACCTCTGCAGATAATTCGGCTCCCGGTCAAAACATCCTGAACGATGAACACTGAAGTAACCCTAACCTGAAGAAACTGGTTGTATAACAAGACAACAACTCCCATGATCCCATGCTACTTCACACTGTCTTCACACTCCGTCTTTTGTTATTGTATTAACTGAGAGACCACTAGCAGCTGAAATTACATATTGTGCATTTAAGCTAAGTTACTGGAGGAGTCTATAAGAGCGAGTAACGTTAAACGTTAGTCTAACCTTACTCTGCCCTGGAAGCAACATGAGGAGAACTGCACTGAGTTGCACCAGCTGTGCTTAAGTTCAAACGTAGCCTCATTTGAACGTAAATTCTTACTTAGGCCGGAGTTTACGTGCTACTAACATTTCAAGGGTTGCACCAGCTGAAATAGTTACAACATAGGCATAAGTATAACTTAAATATTACACCTAGCCCTTAGTAGGTGTAAAGTCCTCCGTATAGTAGCAGTTGGCACGGTTAGCATGGTGCATCGTTTTGAAAGGTGGGATAACTTATACCGGCTGTTTTGCGTCGGCAACATGTTCTCCGTGATAGATTACATTCGTTGGACATTTATGATGACCTTGGTTTATACTCGTGCTTTAGTTTTCCATGAGCGGAGATACAACAGATTACCGACCTCCTAGCAGCAGACCTGCAACATGACACGGACAGAAACGGTGCCCTCAGTCCTTCCCTATAAGTGCATAAATCTACTGTATGTAGAGCAATAAGATCAGTCGCACTATTGTTGTGTCAGTGCTTTAACGACTACGTTAAGTTTCCAACTCAGCCTGAGCAACAGAATATGACGCATGAGAAGCTCTACCAGATAGCTGGTTTCCCCGACCTACTTGGCTGTGTAGATGGCACACACATCAGGATCAAGAGACCCAAAATCTTTGAAATATGAAACTGCATAAACAAATAACACTCAATAATTTAAAAATCAAAATGAAATAATAAATATAATTAATAAATTAATTTATAATTAATTATTTTAATTAATTTAATAACTGTTAGTAATAACAGAATTAGTAATAACAGTAGTAGTAATAACAGAATTAGTAACAATAGAATTAGCAAGATTTGGCCGAATTATAAGATTTGTTCATTTTTTTTACTGTCTAAAAATAATGTGACTGACAGAGGAAAGTTATTGTGTGCTGGTAAGTGTGATGGTGTATCCTTGTGCTTTTATATCTTCTTGTAATTTAAATAGTTCTAGGTTCAATTTGATCTTTTCAAGCTCAATTTTTTCTGTTTCTGCTTTGATCCTTTGATCTTGTGTGTTTCCTGTTGGAGCTTCTCAATTTCAGCAGTAAACAGGCGACATCTTAATGTGTTGACATGATCCTCTTCTGTGCTCGGAGCAGGAAGCCTCCTGTTGCCTTTAGCTGCTGGACTGATCCTCAGGGGACTGTGTAGGCTGACTGTCCACATCCAATCCAGTGAAGGTGGGCTCTGGAGGTTGGAGGGATGGTGGCAGACATGCTTCTGCAGGTGGGGGCAGAGGTTGTTCAGGAGTATGAAGGAGGGGTGATGCTGCTGGTGGGAGAGATGCTTCCAAAACAGGCGCTGGAGCTTCTTCTGCTGTGCCACTCTCAATCCCAAATGAAATTCCAATTACTGAGGGGGGAGTCGTCTCCCCCTCAGTAATTGGAAGAAAGAAAAAATTCTTTCACATCCCTGTGCTCCACTCCCTTTACACAGATGGCGCCTGTGATATCCTCCCATATTTGTTGTTTTTTTTTATTGGTGACAAAGTTATTACATTTAGATTCCAGTGATTCTTTGCTTTGTTTATATTTTGTGAGACAGATGGCCAAATCCCTGAAACAGTACACAAACTAATGTCAACATAGTAATTTATTACACTATGTTATAGGACTAGCACTTGAAAGATTAACGTTAGACACTGACGTTATAGTGTTGGCAAGCAAATATATAGCGTTAAACAACTTTCTAATTAACAACTACTAATTTATAACAGCTTTTGCTAGTGTGGGCTATCATTATGTGTGTTACAACGTTACAATTTCATCTCAAACAGTGTACCGTTATGTTACCCTATGCTGCAATTGAAGGCTTCACCACTCAATGTCACCATTGTTATTTTTCACTAGCTGTAGACCAAGGTTGTAAGTGAGGTAACACCTTATCATAATGTTTTGCCCGAGTTAAATCACCTTTTTTGTTGCTGTTTGGTGATTACCGTTTTTTAGCTTTTTTTAGCCGTTAATTTCAGCTTTTTAGCCGTTTAATGTCTAATGTCTTGGCAATTGTGTAGCAAAGTGTTAAAAGACAAATGGGCACGAGCTTGTTTTTGCACACACTTAATGAGCATGACAGATTTTAACATATAAAAATAATGTTACATTAAAAACAACAATAAATACAGTGATTGGCAACTCAAGTACTTTATTTTCTGAGACGATCGTAATGTGGTAAATTACAAAGCAATGATAATGAAAAATGCTCACCACAGATGTAATGTGACAAAGTTACAGTCTATGAACCTAACGAATAGCAGTATCATTATTATTTGGTTAGTGTTAATGAAATATGAAAGCTCTTAACCCAGATTGTCAGCCCAACTGTCATCATGTTTATGTACTTTGACAACACGGTAATAAACACTGAGTCAAGGATGGTGCTTTTCCCTGATTGGTCACAGAAAGTGAAAACATCATTTTCTGCAACAATATTTCAATTAGTGTGGACTTTACGCCAGTGTAGATAAGATGAACACTACGTCTGCGTGGTGCAACTAAACATCGACACAGATTTAAGATCAAACTAACTAGTTTCAATGTATCATTTAGTGTGGACTTTACACCCTATCTTAAGAGAGAACTTACGCACAGCTGGTGCAACAGGCCGCTGGATTTTTAACATTATCAATAGTGGAAACACTGACAGGGTTTTTCACAAGTAACTCAGCATTTAAAACTAAGGAATAGTTGCAGAGGTCAGCCACCCAATAAAACCATAGCTATATTCCCGCTCAAAAAAATAGCTATAGCTGAATAGGAAAAAGCTAGCATGCAACTCTCACTATGCTAAGTGCTCATTCAAATTTCTTGCTGAAATAATAATTAAAAAGGCCTATTAGCTGTTTCTGCACCCAACTCCTATAAATGGTTAGCATTGCCCTGAAAACCTAAATATAATTTATCATCAACAAACCATAGCAAATAGGAAATTAATGCTAACCCTGCTAGCTATGTGTTAGCGATACCCTGCTAATGCTAACGCAACATCATCAGTAGGACATAACCTAACTTCAGCTATGCAACACAACATCCATTAACTGTGATGAGCTAAGTATGCTAGTAAATGAGCCAGCAAGAAAACTATTCTTCTTCTTTTTCTGTAAGATAACATGGCAATTGGCAAAAAAATATTCAAAATGTACTATATATGGATTTTGTGTTCTCCTCCAAAACCCCTCAGTCAATGTATCTTCCTCTCTATCCTGTCTTCCTTTGCCAAAGACACTTAACTACAGCTCAGATAAATGGGAAATCTGAGACACACTTACCAAAAAATAGGAGTTCCAGAACTGTTGTTTTTTGTTTTGGTTTTTTAAAAAACAAGTTAAAAAAGTTAGTTTGTAAAAAAATTTCCCAGTTCCCATTTGTTTTGAAAGCAGCATAAGGTCAAGTGAGGAAAAGGGAGAGGACTCTTTTTAAAAAATGCACAAATCATTGTTAGTTGTCATTCAGTTTACCTCATGCTTTTCCCCCCTATATGTCCATGAGAAGGCAGTGTTTTAGAACATACAGTACTGTGAAAAAGTTTTAGACACCCTACATGTTTAGGCCCCAAGCATACAGCTAGAGTCATAAAGAACTATTTTCAGCAACAAGAAGAATGATGAGTCCTGCAACAGATGATATGGTACGGCCCCCACAGAGCCCTGATCTCAACATCATGGAGTCAATCTGGGATTACATGAAGAAGCACCTGAGATGGCCTAAATAATAAATCCACAGAAGAACATTCTTTCTCCAGGATGGTTACAACAACTTACTTGCAAATTACTATGAAAAACTGTGTTAAAGTGTACCGAGGAGAACTGCTGCCGTTTTAAAGGCAAAGCTGCTCACAGCAAATTGATTTCATTTAGGTTTCTGCTGTTTACTCAATGTTGCAAGAAGTTAATTGATGAATTAAAAAAAATTATAGCAATATTTCTGTAAGCATTCTCACTTTACTTTTAGCTTTTGCACAGTACTGTATGTCGTTAATATGAAAAGAGGGCTGAAATGTAATGACTTATTAATACCTTAAAGGAAATAGAAGAGATACTTCTGATACAAATAAACAATGGTATAACAAATAATAATAAATACATAAAAACTATTGATTAAATAATTACACAGGTGCTCTGCTAAAAGGTGTAGCAGCAAAAATAATTATTCATAGTAATCATAATAATAATGATAACACTCGGCAGCCCCACCCCTACATTTGGGGCATATTCTATTGCATAGAAGCCAAAATGTGTCTGTTGGGGGGTTATGAGGTCACAAAATTAACAGGGTTCATCCTCTGAGTAGCATGAATGTGCTTGCCAAATTTCACGGAAATGCAGCCAATAGTTTTTGAGATATGTTGCCTTGAAATGTTGACCAAAGGATAGACCGACATGGCAATCCTCAGCCCCACTTGCCAGTGGGGAAATATCACCACTGATTCAATGTTTGTCTTGAAAAAAGCAAGGAATCATCAACATTGACTCAATATTACTTAGCCTGGAATATTCAACCTCAACACTGTGATGGAATTTCAATGTTGAATCAATGTCACCTTGGTATAACTTTAAGGTGGCTAAAAAGTGTAATACAGTCAATGATGTAAACATTCTAAAAAATTCAGTAACCTATGACTCAATAAATAGAACTCAGAACACAAATGATGTCAGAGCCTTCTATGACCTAACAAAGGCTTTCTGCTGGAGGGGGTACAAGCCAGTAAAGCTTAGTTCACATTTAAGAGTCTAACATTACTGTAGGAAAGAGTACTGTCGAAGAGACGTAAAGATGACTTCCCACAATTTGTGCCCGTACGGACTGAAGAGCTTGTTGGAGTGTATTACCAGAGCAGCACTGCTATCTCAACCTGGTGATAATCCCGACTTTTTATTTGAGTATTTATCAGAGCTGATCAACTTCAGAAGATGTCACCCTGAGGATGATCCCAAGATTGTTTCCTTCAACTACCAAGAGATGTGGGGTAAGCTACTGTTCAAAAATATATAATATAATCCTTATTTATTTCATAATTTGTAATAATTAATTACACAGCAAGCTAACCTGATCAAGGACTTTTTCATAGATTAGTCAAGTAATGTTAGCTTAAGGTTTAGATGCAGCCAATCAGCCAAATACTTCACCCATTGCAACACAGTAATTTTTGAAGTGGTGAATAAAATTAATATTCTTGCAATATTCATAACAAACAATCAGATACTTACATTTAAGTTTTGTTTAACTTATATGTGGGCCAGTTTATACATTTTGTAGTCGTAGTCATGACAACATTTAAACTGCTACATTTGTTGTTTACACATAAAATTTCAGACTCCGTTCACACAAAACAACCTGCTTCAACTTTCAAACATATCAAAAACACTTTATCAATTTTAATCCAAGGCTAGTTAAAGTATTGGCACAAACTGAATGGATTTAGATCAGAATTAAAGGCAGAATTAAGACATCACTGCAAATAATATATATAAAAAAAAGATCATTGAATTCTATCTTTTGTGGCACACAATCTCATGTCATTTTGTAAATTGCCCTTTCCAGAGAACAAGTTCCTGGGAACGAAAAAAGCGTCAAAGACTCCAATCACCGCGTCTGCAGCAGCACTACAAGTTCCATCGCAGGCCCAGGTAGAGGAGACTTTGAAGGAGCTGTATTTGGATTTGGCATCTTCTACTGATGGAAACGTTGTAAAAAAACCTCAAAAGGAGAGAATGCCAACCAAAAAAACTTCAGGAAAGGACAAGAAGCCCTCTGCATCTCCCATGTATCCCACACCGACACCACCTCCCCGTGTGGGAAGACAACATGGGAAGAATGTACCACCACCTTTCCTTGTTGTAAAGGGAGAAAGGAAGCCTGCACCACCCCCCCGCGAAGTCAGCATGAAGACACGTAGAGTGTCCTCAGTGAAGGTTCCTATTCAACAGGAGAGTAAAGGAACCTGTGAAGATGTCAGGAAAACGCCACAAACACGCCGGCGCACACTAACACCAATTCCAGCCAAATCTTCAGAACCAGAGAAGGTTTCAGTGTCAGTATCCAGAGTGGCCAGTAAACCTGCCAAACCTTCCAGTGTTCCCGTACCAATAGTGACACACAAGCTTGTTCTCCCACCTATTAAACAGAGGAAAAAACAAGATGGCCAGGTATCTGTGGTCCAGGGCAAGGCTGCGCCCACTAAACCCAGGAAAAGTTCACCAATGAACAGGGAGGTGATGCCAGACGAGACCAGCAGCAGGCCTCCAGTACGCAAAGCACGGGGGCCACTAAAGGAAAAGGCAAAATCAATACCAAAAACAGCTCCTGTACCTGGACCAGAGAGCACTAAAGAACCAGGACCAGAGAGGCCCAGAAAGACCACACCTGCCCCACCTACTGATCCGAAGCCAGAGAAGAAGAGGATACGTCCTGACACGGCACCAGAGAAAACCAGAGCAATCCTGCGGCCACTGAGGGCAAGGGTAAAGCCGGTGGAAAACAGGACTGCAGAGGGTATTCAGGGTACAGCCTTCGGTAGACCAGGCTCTAGTACTTTTACTAACACTCACCCTCATTTGGCGCATGTGGTCCATATAATAAGATATAGACGGATGCAGATTAGATCCTCTTCTCAGGGTCACAGTGATCCCTCATTAAGTTAACCACACCACTATTAAATATAAGGAGGTTTCCCAAATAGAGTAATTCCACTAGTGACCCCATGGTGAGAGTCTAACATTACTGTAGGAAAGAGTACTTTCGAAGAGACGTAAAGATGACTTCCCACAATTTGTGCCCGTACGGACTGAAGAGCTTGTTGGAGTGTATTACCAGAGCAGCACTGCTATCTCAACCTGGTGATAATCCCGACTTTTTATTTGAGTATTTATCAGAGCTGATCAACTTCAGAAGATGTCACCCTGAGGATGATCCCAAGATTGTTTCCTTCAACTACTAAGAGATGTAGGGTAAGCTACTGTTCAAAAATATATAATATAATCCTTATTTATTTCATAATTTGTAATAATTAATTACACAGCAAGCTAACCTGATCAAGGACTTTTTCATAGATTAGTCAAGTAATGTTAGCTTAAGGTTTAGATGCAGCCAATCAGCCAAATACTTCACCCATTGCAACACAGTAATTTTTGAAGTGGTGAATAAAATTAATATTCTTGCAATATTTATAACAAACAATCAGATACTTACATTTAAGTTTTGTTTAACTTATGTGTGGGCCTGTTTAGAATCTTGTTAGTGAGGGTTTATACATTTTGTAGTCGTAATCATGACAACATTTAAACTGCTACATTTGTTGTTTACACATAAAATTTCAGACTCCGTTCACACAAAACAACCTGCTTCAACTTTCAAACATATCAAAAACACTTTATCAATTTTAATCCAAGGCTAGTTAAAATATTGGCACAAACTGAATGGATTTAAATCAGAATTAAAGGCAGAATTAAGACATCACTGCAAATAATATATAATAAAAAAAGATCATTGAATTCTATCTCTTGTGGCACACAATCTCATGTCATTTTGTAAATTGCCCTTTCCAGAGAACAAGTTCCTGGGAGCGAAAAAAGCGCCAAAGACTCCAATCACCGCGTCTGCAGCAGCACCACAAGTTCCATCGCAGGCCCAGGTAGAGGAGACTTTGAAGGAGCTGTACTTGGATTTGGCATCTTCTACTGATGGAAACGTTGTAAAAAAACCTCAAAAGGAGAGAATGCCAACCAACAAAACTTCAGGAAAGAACAAGAAGCCCTCTGCATCTCCCATGTATCCCACACCGACACCACCTCCTCGTGTGGGAAGACAACATGGGAAGAATGTACCACCACCTTTCCTTGTTGTAAAGGGAGAAGGGAAGCCTGCACCACCCCCCCGCGATGTCAGCATGAAGACACGTAGAGTGTCCTCAGTGAAGGTTCCTATTCAACAGGAGAGTAAAGGAACCTGTGAAGATGTCAGGAAAACGCCACAAACACGCCGGCGCACACTAACACCAATTCCAGCCAAATCTTCAGAACCGGAGAAGGTTTCAGTCTCAGAATCCAGAGTGGCCAGTAAACCTGCCAAACCTTCCAGTGTTCCCATACCAATAGTGACACACAAGCTTGTTCTCCCACCTATTCCACAGAGGAAAAAACAAGATGGCCAGGTATCTGTGGTCCAGGGCAAGGCTGCGCCCACTAAACCCAGGAAAAGTTCACCAATGAACAGGGAGGTGATGCCAGACGAGACCAGCAGCAGGCCTCCAGTACGCAAAGCACGGGGGCCACTAAAGGCAAAGGCAAAAGCAGTACCAAAAACAGCTCCTGTACCTGGACCAGAGAGCATGAAAGAACCAGGACCAGAGAGGCCCAGAGAGACCACACCTGCCCCACCTACTGATCCGAAGCCAGAGAAGAAGAGGATACGTCCTGACACGGCACCAGAGAAAACCAGAGCACCGAGAATTCTGCGGCCACTGAGGGCAAGGGTAAAGCGGGTGGAAAACAGGACTATAGAGGGTATTCAGGGTACAGCCTTCGGTAGACCAGGCTCTAGTACTTTTACTAACACTTACCCTCATTTGGCACATGTGGTCCATATAATAAGATATAGACGGATGCAGATTAGATCCTCTCCTCAGGGTCACAGTGGTCCCTCATTAAGTTAACCACACCACTATTAAATATAAGGAGGTTTCCCAAATACAGTAATTCCACTAGTGACCCCATGGTGATTTTGAAATGCTTAAAATTCAGCCCTGACCTAATTGCTGTCATGCTGCCCACCAGGTACCCATCAGCCTTGGAAGGGGGTCCCCTCTTGTGTGATCCTTCTCAAGGTTTCTTCCCCCTCTACCTGTTAAAGGGTTTTGGGGGGAGTTTTTCCTTGCCCACTTGAGGGGGGGGGCCTTATCATGTGGGTTTAATGTAACATAATTAAATGTTAAATTCGTGGTGGTCAAGGGCGTAAGTTAGGGTTACGGTTGTGTACATACACACACATATACATACATACATATATTCATGAGTATACAAATACACATACATCATATGGGTTAAATTTGTTAAATGTGTTAGATGAGTCTGGTCGAGTTGGCGAAAGTTTGGTTTCACAAGGTGATGGTGGGGGATGCATATATATATATATGCTATATAAAATTGTTAAAATCAATAAAATACCTTAAATAGATTCCACAGTTGTGATATTTTATTATTACTGAGAAAAAACCTTAAAACAATGTGAACTCTCACCTGTAAGTCATAGCTCTTTGCCAGCAGCAAGATGGCAATTTGATGTAGATTCATTATTTATGAATTATTTGTTTCTATGTGAAAGACTTATCTATTCTGTCCAATTTACTGACTGAGAAATTATTATTATTATTATTATTATTATTATTATTATTATTATTACTTTACATACAAGGTGAACATGAATTGTTATTGTGGGGCATCGGTTATCATCTAACTATACACTCTAATGAATAAAGGCACAACAATAATAATAAAACAAAACCTTATTTGCGAATTGTCCTCAAATACGATTTTGAGGTACATGTATTTCCATTTTGTGGTAGTTTATACTTCTTCACTACAATTCAGAGGGAAATATTGTGCTTTTTACTCCATTATATTTATCTGTTACTTTACAGATTAAGAGTTTACATTAAAAAAAAAAACTCATGATAAGCTTATAAAATACAAGCAACTGTTAAAGATTAAAGAAGTGGTTTTCTGTTTTTTGGGATTAGGACCCACATTTCACATGTCTCTGAGTTGTTAGCATTTTCACCAAAGAGACATTTCTCCTCTAAACTTCTCAGATGGTTTCATTTAAATAACTGGCTAAGAGGTTAAACCGTCCCACAAAAAAGCAAAGATTAAAGTCAAAAAATGAATACAGATTTGCGTGGGAGAACTGTTCTTCTTTCTAACCCCATTAATCATATTACGACCCCTCAGAATAGCTTTTTCAATATGGTGGATGTCCTTGTTCCTTTTGAGACTATACTGATCCTTTAGACTTTTGTGCATATGTATGCATATCAAACCTGAGCCACTGTACTGCATTTACAAATATGTATTCTTGTATTTAATGTATGCCTTTAGGCAACAAGAGAACTCCTGATTAAAAGACTAACTTCAGCCATGTCATGAGTTGTTGGAATAGGAATAGATGAGCAGCCCCAGGTTATTTGTATTTGTTGTGTGTGTGTGTGTGTGTGTGTGTGTGTGTGTGTGTGTGTGTGTGTGTGTGTGTGTGTGGCAGCTCCCTCACTGTAAAAGCCACAAGACCAATACACTACACAAACCTGAAAAACTCATTGTGCACCATGCTCTAATGATCTTGTCTGTCACACCATTCACACCCACTCATTTCCACACCTTCAGTCTCTCTCTGTTGTGATCCATCTGTTTATGTCTTCTTATTCAGTCATAGAGGTTAACCTTTGCTTTGTACACACACACCGCATCTCGGTGTTCACACGTGATTAACCATTGAACGTGAGTTAGATATGACTCAGTCTGACATGAATGTCAAGTGTGTGTGTACACAGCATGGAGCCCCCTCTCACAAACTCTCACACAGACACAAACACACACTCACCTTATTGTCTCTTTGCTCCATAACTATGGTACAGTACATACAGTAGGAGCAGCACTGATCTTAATCTTTGCTGCAATGTTATATCCCAATGGCGATCCTTAAGGTCATGGAGATAATTAAGACTTCATTTAATCTTATCTAATCTAATCTAACATAATATAATATGACATAATATAATCACACACACAGCAGAGCAGTGACATAAGCATGGCTTTCTAATTTCACTGCAAATGCAATAGAAATTGTATTTAGATAGGACATTAATGGATTTCAGCACAGACGTGTAAACACACTATGGTTTGGAAACTTTTTCCCACATGGGGAAGACAGACTGTAATCTCTTTTTGATGTATTTGTGCTTGCGTTTATCCTTATCCAGACAGAATCTTAATGCAACTTTTGTAAGTACTGGGATTTTGATGTGAAGTTAAGATTAGACCATAGCTGTGTTTATGATTTTAGTCCTTCTTTTAGGATCATAAGGCAAAAAAAGGAAGCTAGAGCCTGCAAGTTCATGAAATAGACTTTAATATAATATCAGCCATAACTAAACATTGTCCAGACAAGCTGCCTTCCTATGATTGATTTTATGTGTAGCGGGATGGAGAATGTGTTGTCTTCTACAAACTTCCTCATATAATTTGACACTGGTTAAAATGTCGTATGGAAAGGTGAGTGTAGGAGCACTGCAATACTAATCTAATAGTAATCGAATAAGCAGGTATTTTACATGAGCAGTTAAACACAAAAATGCTTACTCTTGCAGCACTCATGTAGAAACAACTTTCAAAGCATACAAAACAGTATGACAGCAGTTTTCTGTGCATTCTGTGTTTATTTACTTTTTACAGCCTGGTAACCTGTCGAGACACTAATAGTTGCATTTATCTTCTGTGTATTAAACTGGAGCATTGGTAATCTGATGATCCATCTACCTTTTGGTTTCAGAATTAATCATACCTCATTTAGTATATTGATGTGTTAAGTCATTAAACATCATCTCCTGTTTACAAAAAACAAAAAACGCTCTTACCCTGATTTTAAGAAGCCTGAATATGCTGGACTGAACTTGACAAATGGAAAAATATTAAGATATAATATGATTATAAATTAATGAGGATGATCTACATATTGTGAGTGAAAGCCTCGTTGCTCTCACCTCCGAAGAGTAAATCCAGAAGACAGCGTTCAAATGCAGCAGTGTGCAGGCAGCTAAAAACCAAAGCAAATTTATTCTCCGCTGTTGCCAATGCTCAATCAGAAATGACACAGATCCATGGTGATGTCAAGGAGTCAAAGAGATGCCTGTGCAGCCAGCAGACAGTGTTCATAAACCTTTTTAACCTTATAATCATGCATACAGGGATATAAATAATGCTGTTACTTGTTGTTCCATGTAAACATCACAAATATTGTCAAAAACAGAATATGAGTCATAACTGGGAGTGCATATGAACAAAGTCTTTGTCTGGATTAATTTGTGGTCCGTGTGTACACATTCCTGATGAATATCATGAGAGGTCAGTAAACAATGTGAGACATTTTAAAGGCATAATTATAGACAATAAAATGATGTGCAGCTCAGCATTAGACCCTCTCAGACTCTCATTTCCCACTCATCCTCTCTCTGCAATTCCTGTTTCAGTCTCCCTTGTCTCCTTTACTTTTTAACATACTTACTTTGGAGGACCAGACCTCCCATAACATGTTATTAATGGATTAAAAAAATCTTTTAAAATACATTGAAAAAAGAAATCATTAAAAAGTATGTAGTCCAATGTATGTAATTGAACGACCTCATACATCTAGTTGGTTTGCTGAAGCCTTAAAGGCCAGTGTGGTCAGAGCTGACAGTTTTCAGCTTTATTCAAGTCCTTTTGATCATTGAAAGGATTGAAAGGAGGATAAATTATTGGACAGGGAGATAAAAATTGGGTTGATTTATGACCATTTGCACTCTTTTTCTTTTCAAGATAACTGACTGTGGGAATGGTAATATTGGTCTGTTGGTTGGTCCACCACTATGGTCTAAACTCAAACTATCTCAACAACCACTGGATTGATTACTATTACACTTTTTACATTCATGATCCCCAGAGGATGAAGCCTAATGACTTAGTGTTCATCTGACTTTTCCTCTAGCTCAACCAGCAGGTCAAAGTTTGGAGTTATCCAGTAAATTATCTCACCAGCATAATTTAGTTCAAGCCTCACAGAGCAGGGAGTAGTATGGATTCTGCTCTTCCTTCATTTCCTCTTTTACCACCTCAATTTCCTCTTTCTCCTTTTTTCAATTAGTTGAAAATTCTTCAAATCATCAAATCGAAGGCATCTGTACTTACACAGTATCCTCTCACTGTTCAGAATTCAAGCCCTCAGTTTTTTTGTTTGTTTTTCTATGATCCTTTTAACTTATGTTAAGTTTCTTTGAGTAACTTGAAAAGCACTCTATAAATAAAATGTATTATTATCATTATTATTGTTATAATTATTGATAATTATTGTTTTAGGTTGTTTTAGGCACAGCCATCTGTTATACAATGGTGTAAAATGATGTCACTGTTCAAATACTGATGCTTGATAAAACATCCAGCAGATGGAACATGATAACAGAAGCCATTTAGGTGTTATTCAAATCTAATTATAATAATATAGTTGCAAGTGGCAATGAGCGGGGTCCAGACCTTCAGAGGAAGTTGAAAACATGCCACATGCATAAATTGCTACATGGTTGGCAAGTCTGAATTAGACACCCTGGGATTTGAACCAGGGACCTTTGTTTCTCCAGAGAAGCTGACTTGCTGACTGCACCACTGGGGAGATATGGTTTCTACACACCTTCTTACAACTTGAGGCAATGACATCACATGTGCCAGATGCTTACAATAGTCAAAATGTTGGTGAGAAAGTTCTGAAAGAAATCACACGTCATTCTGCTGGTTTCAGATGTATTCTCAAAGTCATTTAAAAATTACTTCTGGCTCGTTTAAATGTCGTCACACTGTTTGTCTCCTTCTCATTGTTATTAATATTCTTATCATTATCACACCCCCCCCCCCCCCCCCCCCCCATTTGCTGCTTTCCAGTACTGTGGGAAATTAGAAACTCACATCTACAGTGCAGAGGAAAGATGCAACAAATTGGACAGAGGCCTAGATGTCTACAGCAACATCTAAACATCACACTGTCTACACAGTTTCTAACATGCATGTTTTTTTCTCCGATATGCCTCCTTTGATAAGATATTTTACATTAGTAATTAAGAAATGTTTTTTGAGTCGTATTTGTGACGTACATCTTCAAAGTGGGACTTTATGGTGCATCCATGAATGCAGCATTTGTTGCAGCCAGCACTGGCAGTGGCAGACAGTGTTGTAGTCGAGTCACTAAATCTCAAGTCCGAGTTGAGTCTCGAGCCCCCAGTGTTCAAGTCTGAGTCCAACTCTGAGTCACCAAAGAAGAGTCAGAGTCCAAGTCATCAAGGTTGAGTTTGAGTCAAGTTCCAAGATGGGCTCCAGTGCTCCACTCTGGCACGATCGAAGGGCTGACATACAAATAAGAAAGGTCTACATAAAACAAAAATGACACAGCTGTCACCATTTTATATTAATATTAATGATGCACTGATTGCAATTTTCTTGTCTGATCCTGATTTCCAATTTTTTAAAAGTTTGACCTACCGATTCTGATTTTTGCCAATTCTGATTTTCTTTCTTTATAAGAAATAAACAAGATTTTTTTTTCTGGAGTTAAAGGTATTACAAATTGCGAGCTTTGTGTCTTCGTCACTCATGCTAAAGATCTTCCACATCAATGACATATTGTGTGTGTGTGTGGCTATACTGTCTGTGCCACAGCTGCCACTGTGTGCATGACGTGAACCAAAGTTCAGCTATGTGTGGAAAATCTGACTGGTAGAAAATCAGATATATGAGACAGATCTGCCAGTCACTGATGGCCGATCAGCTGAAAACCAGCCATTTTAGATCAGTGGACGATCGATCAGTGCGTCTCTAATTAATATAGCTAATATCTTATGCCAAATAAGAAGGGCTTATTACAAAAACTATTACTTCTTTATCAATTAACAAGTCCAAGTCCTCGCCTCCAACTTCCAAGTCCAAATGCAGTCAGTACTTGAGTCTGAGTCCGAGTTTGAGTCATCAGTGCACAAGTCCACGTGGAGTCACAAGTCCTGAAAATCAGGACTTGATTACGAGTACTACAACACTGGTGGCAGCAGACCATGTTTTCTGAAATTACACATTTATGCCTATTTGTTCTCATGGTTATGACTCGCGTATGATCATTTTCTTCAAAATACGATAATTTTAAGCCTCTGGTACGATACTTTAACATTTCCCATCTGGCAACACTGTGCAGAGCTGCAGTCTGCAGCTGCTGTGTGCAAAAGTGTGAAATGATATAACCTTGAATTCCAAAGTTTGATAGATGTCTAAAGGCAACACAAAATTTGAACTTCCCAGGACTATCTATCTGTGTCAACACAGGTTTCAAGCAGACACAGTATCAGACTCAGAATCGGAAACAGGGTTATTGCCAAGTAGGTTTACACATACAAAGACTTTGCCTTAGTGTTGTGGTGCATAACAGTCAAAAAATAGAAAGAAGGTAAGGTAAAGAGAAAAATACCACTACCATGACAGATAAGTGATATAACTTTATAAATAAAAAGTTACTATTAAAACGTGAAATATCATAAATATAGCAAAAATTGAGTATTGAGTGTAGATCACCCTCGTTTTGGCATTGCTCAGAACCCGATACAAAATCACTATAGATGTAGCATAAAACAGAAGAAAATAGACTTTGGGTCGACATTTTGCATGTGAAGTACCAGCATCACCCCTAAGGCTAGGTTTGGATAGCTGGTTCCTGGTCTGCAAAATGTCAAAGTGATGAAACGTCCAAATTTAGCTGACACCGGTTAAAATAATTCCATAACAGCTAAAGTGAAATGTTTCACTGTTCTGTGGTGGATGTGCTCTCTGCAGCTGGTGTCTGTATTCAGACAGATTGTTTGTGAGAGAAGAGACACATCACTCTCACACCACTCTTTGACTGCGAGTGAACTGTGTGTGTACTGTAGTTCAACAAGGAGTGGTAACCCTTCTCTAGAGCTGATCACCTCACATCAATTTAACACATCCCAGTTAAAGTTTGATTCATATCAGAATTTAAATCTGATGAGTAGCTCTGAATCAGGATCTTCAGTATTGGGAGTAAGTCAGATATGAGAATTACCGTGTCCTCATGCACTGGGTACAGGGTTTCTCTGAGAACTGGACAGTATCACACTGAGAGAGGGTTCAAGGGAATCAAGGTGATGGGAGATGGATTTGGGAATGGTGGAGGACAGGTGGAGGTCCTGTTTTCCCAGTCATGTTATAGCAGCCTTTGATCTAAGTTGGTTGTATGTCTGTAGGTAATGGTACATGTGCTTGTGACTGTGCTCGTGGTGGTCTGTGTGCTTGTTGCATCTGAGCTTGCCTTTGTGGATATCTTTACCTTCTTTTGAAAAACAAAGTTGGTTGCAGGAGGATCTTCTTCTGCTAGAATCTTTTAACTTGTCCTACAGTATTATTTTTCAGTACTTGCAGGGTAAGTGTCTTTCAGCACCACAGCGCAGACAAGACTCACAGCAGTGGTGAACACCTCAGAGAAGTGTGAACTAGTCACTGTTGAAGGTCACAATGTTGGAAGAGAAAATGCTGACTCTTGTGCAGAGATTCAACAGCTACATGTGGTCAACTGTTAAAACGAGACTGTCCTCACAAGAAAAACAACACTGTAGGTCATAAATTCAGTTGCCAAAAATGACCTATAGTTACGTTTGAGTGACAGCCATCTAGTGGCCACAGTAATTATGACCTGGAGATGTCATGCAGTTCAGATGACGACAATGTAAGATGACTTCCTTTTTAGGAGGAGGCAGGTTGAAAAGATGGCTAGATAGTTAGTGAAATGGCAAGAAGTGGAAAGAGACCAGGAGACCACTGTTCTCTTTCTGTTTCTAATCACGAGTGTCATGTTTTCAGCTGCCACTTGGGACATATTTTTTAAAAACCGTAACATGGTGTTTACTGTTGGGATGACAAGGAAGTTTGCCTAACGTTAAGGAAGTAGTAACCACATTTCAAGTGATCATTTTAACCCAAACCATGATCTTTCCTGAACCCTAACTAAGTGGTTTTTGTGCCTAACGATAACCACACCTTCACCACAGTGTTGTCACATCATAAAACACTATTTTTTACATCATTATTTTTTTAACAGTGATTTGTAATGGTTTGGGAAAGCGGCATATTACGCTGCTATGGGTCATTCTGGAGTGCAGGTACAAACAACCTATGTGGTCATTTAATTTGGAGGACTTGTTGGTTAAAACAGCCCAGCCTTTGGGCTGGTTTCAGGATTAACAGGAGGAAAATCAGTCATTGTAGGTGTTGGTCTCTCTACTGTACATGTTCTACTCTAATTTGATCTTAAGCATGAAGATTTTATTAGGTCAATTTTATTTGGATTTACTTCTCAAGTTAGCTTCACTACAACAAAATATATCCACTTTCTATAAATGGTGCTTTGCCTGGCAGTAACCAGTTGAAATGGCCATTAGACACAGAACCCATCAAAGAAAGATCCACCTCCAGCAGCAGAGAATTTGAAGTCAGTAAATAGTTATTAGAAGTCAAAATACGTCAGTATTAGTTTTGTCATTAATAGCCTGCATATGAACAGAAAGAGATAATATAAAACTTGTCAATTATACTGAGATGAGCAAGAAGAAGGTTTATTCCCGGTTTATTAGAAATTGAACTGATGATCACACAAGGAGGTGAAGGTTATTGAAGTTAATAATAAATAGATTGTGGCTGTTGAGCAGACAATGTCTTCCTCTTTTCAAAGAGATGGAACTCACCTGTAGCGCTGACCTTTGTCTTTCCTTAGCTTTGCTGTTTATTTTTTATCTGCCGTTCTTGGATAGAGTGTAAAAGATTAACATTGAAAAGTCAAACAAACTAAATGCTTTCTGAGAGAAACATGGACTAGCTGCTGCAGATGGATGTTTTGGCATCAACTGGAATGATAAACAAAAATGTTCTCTCTCCTTCTCCCCTTTTGGAGATGGAGATAGGTCAGGGTGATACAGGAAATCCTCACAAACAGAAGAATAAATCCTTTTTTGATCATTCCTCTGTGTTAAACTGTTGTAGGAGCAGACTCCCCAGATGAACAGTTTGGTGCTGAACAAGGAGAGCAGCCATCAGCCAGAGAGGTGTCCAGGGATCCATGTCAGAGTTTTACTCTTTAGAGAGAGATGCTACTTATGGAGAAGAAACTCTACTGTCTGGTTTCCCAAGGGTAACTAATCTGAGCATGCTATGAGTTTTATTGACTTCTTTTGATAATCAGTAGTAAGTGCAACAACAGTAAGGGAGACATTTTGCACAAGTCTCAGGGTTTCTCACATTTTGGTTGCTTGCAATTACAGAAAACAGTAAAGCTACTGTACACTTTCAGAACAATTTTGCTAATTGGAGCAGAGATCCAAGAGGAGCAGGTGAGGAGGTAACACAATGGAAATGCTGTTATTATAATAGTACTGCTTTTTTATTTGCATAATAGGGCTTGTCAATATGGTAGAAATCAATATCATTATAGAAATAAGAATTTCTTTTTCCAATTTTTGTATGTCAGGATATAGAAAATATATTCAAAATCACCAATTTGTGTTAAATGCAATGAACTGTATTTTACTCTAATGCATTACAGCACCTAAACCCTTCAAATGGGGAAAACAAATGAAAACTTAAATGATTAAAATAATAATTTGTAATAATATGTGTGTAATTATGATTTTCTTTGAATCAGTAACTGATTAAACTACATGTGTACAGCAATAACACAGTATGATCATGTCAGCATAACCACAAAAAGTCAGAAGACACATCAACAATGCACAACCCACACATGTAGATGGCACTGACAGTAACATGACAGATTTATTTAAATGGCCTTAACTCTGGACGATCTCTATTTTTTATTCCATTCTATCCCAAAAATGTTCAAACATGGGCTTTTTAAATGTAATGGCATTGATTAAAGACTGGTCAGGTTCAATTATTGTTCTGATTAGAAAAATCAGGAAACCTTAAACTGTTTTATGAGTCTTGATATATCCTAATACATGCACAGATGCTGTGTGCCTGAACAGGATTGGTGCTTGTTTTTATTATCACAAAGATTTGATCCAAATATCCCTTTGAGAAATCTCTGCTATTGTACACTGAGCAAAAGGACATACACCAACACATCAGGTCAAATTACACATATTTTTATAGACAAAAGAAACACCAAAAACAATACAAATAAAAAACAGTTTGTGTGCACTGTGCATTACAATTTATACTATATAGTACAGTATTGTCAAGCCAGGCCATGTGTTCATTTGTAGCAGCATTTCAGCGTTAGCTGTGGTGAAACCTCCATCTTCACCACTGGTAGTGGTCCAAGCTCCATCACTACAGTTGAGTGTGTCTCAGACTCCATTGTTATTCAAAGATAGGCATGGTCCAAGCTCTATCATTGGAGGTAGTAACTGGCCAAGCTCTGTCATCATTTTTATCAAGTTAGGCTCACATCAAAAAGTGGCTATGGTGTTGCTGCTTCAAGTTCCGTCATTACAGTTTACAGTTTGTCATCATCATTAGGGGAAGCCTCTGTTCTCCTGTCACGGTTAGAAGAGACTCAAACTTCTTTGTTTTCTTTTTGTATGTGCTGGGTGAGCTAGTATCCTTGGAATAAATGGGCACCATCTAGGAACATGATTTCCTGTTCTCATGATGCATCTATGCTCAGGCTTCGGGAATACAATAAGAAGTGGTCCATGCTTTGCTGTCACAAATAGCAGAGTGCTTCAGTTTGTTGTGGCATAAATTCTTCTGTCACCATGTACACTGGCCCCAGCTCTGTCACCACCGTTAACAGGGGTTCAAGCTCAGTCGTCATATTTTGTAGTGGTCTGAATTTAGTCATCACACATTGTAGTGGCCAAAGCTATATAACGATAGCAGCAGCCCAGGCTCCATTTTCACCGTTACCTGTGGTGAAACCTCCATCTTCACCATTAGCAGTGGTCCAAGCTCCATCAACAAATTCAATTGAAAGGCAGAGGCCTAGAAAATATCTTAAAAGGTTAGCTAAAATCATATACAAAACCATATATATATTGTAGTACTGCAGGATGTGGTGTATACATAGATAGGTTAGACTTGTTAGTCTGATATAACTCATGAGACAAACATTGCTTAAAGCTACAACAATCAATGTTTTGATTCTATGACATTTAGTATAGATATGCATGGTGCCCAGATAATGACTCCTATCAACTTTGGTGATTCCCCCCTGAAGAGAGGTTGAGCTTGAATATAGTGGTCTTCAGTAAAGTGACTAAACTGCTGAATGGATTGTCATAATATTTGGTACACACATTTGTGTCTCCCTCATGATGAATTGTAATAACTGATAACTGTAATAACTGATCTCTTAACTTTTCATGTAGAGCCATCTGGTCAAAATACCTTTTTATATTGAACAATTATAACCAAATACTTTTAAAACTAAAGACATTCTTATCAGGCCCAGCTGTTCATTGTGTTTAGTGCTTATTAGCAAATGTTAGCATGCTAACTAAGGTGGTTATACTCACATTAAACCTGCTTCTGACATCATCTTTTTGCTCAAAGCACTGCTGCATATTCTCACAGAGATAATAAAGTGCATTTACACTCTACAGTCGGAAGCTGCCAAAATATATATCCGAGGTTCTATTACATGGCTGCAAAAAAAGGAAGGAACTGGCAACTCAGCTCAAGCTTGAATGTGAATTAAAAGCCTTACAAGCACAACTTCAAGTGAGGCCAACTAAGGCTCTGCCACACAGCTAGCACTATGTCAACTTTTTAAAAAAAGCAAAAAAAAAACTGAGAGGGCATTACTTTTTGACAAACACAGACAATTTGAGACAGGAAATAAACCAGGGAAGTTACTTTCACAACTAGTTAAGAAAAATGGGAGCACAAATCCAATATCCTAACTTAGGAATGAAAGAGAAAAGTTGTGCTACAAAAATGAAGATTTGTGTGACACCATGCAAACTTATTACAAGAAACTATATACAAGTGAATGTTGTAAAGATATGGAAAAAGTAGATACCTTTCTCAACAAAATTAAATTACCATATGCCACCCAGGAATAGAGATCTTTTATGCAAACCAAAATCTGGAAGAGAGGTTCTAGAGTCTATTAATTCTCTCCAGAGCTGGAAGGCAGCATGGCCAGATGGATTTGATACAGATTTCTATAAGAAGTTAGAGGTAAATATATCTAGTCTTTTGGCTGGAATGTATGTTGAATCTTTCAAAAAATAAGGGCTACCTCAAACTTTAACTTTGGCAGATATCGCTTTTATACTTAAAAAGGGCAGACTTGTCAGCCAGATCAGACAGGCTTTATAAGCAAAGACTGTCTAGTTATAATATGAGGCACTTAATCAACATAATACATCAAGCTAAAGTAGCCTAAAAAAAAAAATATTGTCTTGATGATGAAAAAGCATTTAATAGGATTGAATGTAATTACTTAGTTGCAGTGCTTAACAAGTTTGGGTTAGGAAAGGAATTTATTAAGTGGATTCAGCTTTTATACTCTGCACAAAGGGCAAGGGTTATTTTCAAAATTGCATTATATGCAGACGATACCTTGTTATTTGTTTCAAGCCCAGAAACCACTTTATGTGCTATCCTGAAGGTTATGCAATATTTAAGTTGCTTTTCAGGTTATTGGTCTGAAACTATGCATCTTGTCTCATATAAGAACACCGCTAGTCTTAAAAAATTTCCATTTAAGTTGTCTCTCAGTGGTTTACCTTACCTGGGCATATATGATTCCCATAATGTATGTGAACTGCATAAATTAAATATGAATCCTCTCTTAAAATTGTGAGGGTAGAGTTGGAACACTGGATTAATCTAACTATTTCTGGGATGGGTAGGATAAGCTTAATTAAACTGGGTATATTATAACATATTCTTTATCTAATACAGATTATATCACTTTATATTGATTAAAAATAAATATTGATAAGAAAATAGAGAAAGAGATTGATAGAATTTTAACGAGTAATATGAAGAGGGAATAAGGTGAGATTGAGATTTACAGTACTGCAGTTACCTAAAAATTCAATTGGATTTGCATTACCAAATGTTCCATTTTACAACTGGGCATATCATGCCTGAATCGAGTGTCTTAATGAGTACTTGAAAAAAATTGATAGTTGTGATAACTGGTGCTGTACTCCTTTTACTTTGCTTGGTCTCCTCACAAAAGATATCACTAAAGGACCTGCAGCTATTACTCAAAAGCTAATAATAAATACATTCCTGGCACCATATAATAAAATGCTATGGTAAAAATAACCATGCATCTCTCCTTGTCCCTATAATGCGAAATGCTGAATTTTTACCAAATATAGAAGGCACCATGTTTAATCAGTGGTACAATAAAGGGATTAGGAATATTAATGATTTAATACAAGTAAATAGTTTGTCATTTCATTAGATCCAGACTATATGGAATACCTTCATCTCACTTTTGTACCTTTCTTCAAATTCATAGTTTTATTATGTCCAAATTTCCAGATTAAAGCAATATGCCTCCTTTACACAATATGTTAAAAAAAAGAAAGAGTAACCATTTTCTTTCTGAGTGTTATAAAATGCTGTGCTCCCTTGCCACAGAAACTATTGAAAAGACTAAATCAGCATGGTTAAGAGACTTGGAAATCAATTTGAACAAGGATGATTAATAAAGCCATAAACTCTCTCTCCATTGTGCATAAAATGTAAGTTACACACTGCCTCGTATATACATTGCTTTTGGTCTTGTTTCATGATTAAATCTTTTTGGGATGGTATCTCCGTGGAAATTAATTGAATCTTCCATTGCTCATCCATCCCTTCTTCTCCTTAATGTTAATAAGACCTAAATAAAATTTAATTTAAACTTTTGGGGAAACTTTTGATGCTTGCAAGGAAATGTGTATTACCAAAATGGGTTGAGTCTGAGACCCCTACAGTTAATATGTGGTACAATGAAATGTTTAATATTCTTTCTCTAAAGGAAATTTAGTCAGATATGTTTGTTTTTTTTGTAAATCATTGTACCACAACAGATTGGAAATATGTTGCTTGCAGGATTGAGTACCTGCCTATCAAATTTTCCTTTACGTATCAGATACTTAATTATATCAGGAGGTCAAATGATTAATAGAAAATGTAAGGATTTGCTGTAGAGATAATCGATTGTTTCTTCATTTATTTTTTCCCTCTTTTTCTTTTTTGTAGTATGTTGTATTCTTTTGGGGCTACTATTTAATTACTCTTTTTTGTTAGCTTTGTATTGCATTATGGTGATTTCTTGTCTTGCATGGGACTGCCATCTATTTTGTCGCAGAGCATTGAATGGGCATGTTATTTGTAATTATTTGTTGTCTTATTGTAGATGATGTTGTCTGGGTTGACAGGACTGGGGAGTTGGTGGAGGTGTTGTGATATTGTCACACATGTCTTATATGTATAATGTTTTTATGGAATAATGTCTTATATGTATAATGTTTATATGGAAATAATATAATATAGTATGGATACATTCTACAGTTTGTTACCTGCTTTTCTAAATCTAAGGTGAAGCATAAATTTGGAAAAAAACAAAACAAAAAAAAAAAAAAAAACATGGTTTGGACATTCTAAACTATCTTTTGTCAGTGATGAAGAGTTAGATGGAGAGCTGCAGGTGATTAAAGTTGTGATCATAAAATCTCAAACACTTACAAATTGGGCAAGGTGGCATTTCTAGGATTGTAAAAGAATAATATAAGCATGTGACTAACACTGCCGACTATGGTACCAGGGTCGCATAGTGTTAAAAATGAAGTCCACAATTCAAGATATTTCTGTACTCACATATGTTACAGCTTAAGATAAAAAAAAATAAAAAAATAAAAATAAAAATCTGTGCCCTTAAATTTGGAAAATTATTGTATACTGTAGAGGAAGACTTTCAATAATACTTAAATAGTAACAATTAGCAAAAATGAATGATACAGAAACATACTTTCTGCCTCTTGACAGGTCACATGTCTTCTGCGTTCAAAGCAGCATTAATGAAAGATTGATAAAGTCAGACTTCATCTTTTGATTGATCGAAGTGACACTCTCTTCCAGGCTGTGATATATTAACAGTGCGTTCCCCAGTTAAAGACATGAGAGGAAATGAGGCGCAACATTTCTTTCAAAAACCTGCCTCTAATATGAATTGCTGTAATTTGCAAGGTTGATTCCAAATTATTTAAAATGTTTAATGAGAGGGAAAGTTTGTCAAGACTATCTTGTCAACTAAAGTGAATCATGACCAAATCTGTCACAATTATTCAGTTACATATACTGTACATTAGCATACAAAGGGTGGCAGCCTGCAAAAAGTTGTGTGTACCTTCAAAATTATACTGCATAAAGGATATATAGTACATACTCTTCAGCTTTTAATCCTCCTGTGTAATCTAGCCATGCAGACACTTTCAGTTCCATTTCCCCTTATTTTTTGTGATATTTGATAGAAATGGATGATAAAAACAGCTAATATAGTCTGGTGTATATTCTCGAAATAACCTGCTCGAACACATTTTTCAAAAAGCTAATTAGATTTTATTTTTAATGTCTGTGTGTATGCTGAATATTTATTGCAATAGAAATTCTAATTTCCACACTTTCACTCAGTGGCACAGTCTGACTCATTAGTCATCAATGTTACATCTCAGAAACGTTAATATTGCTCCGATAACATTAAGCACTTTATCTTTATATTAATAACATGAGCAGTTTGGTTTTGATATTTATTTTTATCAGATTTATATTTAGGTGTGTGCAATTTACCCACAATATGTTCACTACCTTTGTAAAGTAAAGGGAACCAGTCCAATGCAGGACGACTATGGGAGGTTTGTTCTGTTTTTAATCAATATTACTGTACTGACCACCAAACCAAAGATGAAAAACATTGAGTGTTGCTATGAAGGTGTTCATTGCACAAGAAAATAAACCTAAAATATAATAATTCTAAAATAATTGACAGTAAATTATAGATAGGGAAAACACCTGTGTTAATAGCTGATTTCCATATTTTTCCTTATGAACCTCAAGAAAACCTCTCAGCAGCACAGTGCAGGCAGCTCCTGACATTGCTGTCAGCAGAGAGGGCAACGAGGAAGCAGTAACATAATTTCCTCTGTGTGATATAGTTATAGATTACAGTTTTATGGCTGACCACAAGTATTCTTCACTGATTCTGAGGCCTTCAGGGAGTCCCTTTTTTATGTGTGTGCAAATCTTCCATCACCTTTCTCCCACTACAGTTAGTTTGACAGGTAGCCATGTAAGCACTTTGAGCCAGTCAAACAGAAATACAGTGTCCACAAACGTGATTACAAAGTAGCTTCATCTGATTAGAAAAGATCTGATTCTGTTTTTTCTTCCCTCATATGGGAAAAAAATTAAAGTGGAGCATGGAAATTCAAAATCGACACCCTATTGTACACAGTTTTACTTTCCCCATTGAAATTAAGAGTGATGATAAACTTTAACTATGCTATAGACATGACATATAGACAAGTCCCTTTAGTAGGAATGTTAACAATTTGGTTAGTGTTTTCCAGGTTGTAGTTTAACATGCCGTTTATTCTTCTTCTGCTCTGTGCCCATAAATTAAAATATATACTAAAGTAACTCTGAAGCCACAAATTGTAACAACAGAAATGTGGAAGGTTATACACACATAGTACTCTCATGTGTTTGATAATAACAGCCTTAACATGCCATATATATACATATATATGTTTGATATGTGGACTATTTGTAATAATAATAGAGTTTTTTATTGTATTTTCTTAATGTCTTAACAGTGTTTACAAAATGCTTTACATAAATGGAAAGAAAAAAAAATCAGGAAAAAAGAATAAAGGCAAACATAATGAAAGTTAATAAAAGAATGTTAAAAATGGGAATTCTAAAAAAATGGATTAATGAAAACAACTATAAATGTAGATTGTAAATTAATCAAGTTTAACTTAGTAAATGTAAAAGCAAGGCTAAAACAATTAGTTTGTAAGACTGGAACTATAAAGAGATTGCACAGGCTTTGTCTTCAGTAACAGCCTTTCAGTCTACAATGTAGATGGTGGAACAGCTAATAGCATTTGGTTAGATGACCTAAGGAACCATGAAATAACATGAGGATTTAGGAGTTAAGCTTTACTGTGTAATGACCAATATGAAATGTAATGTGAAAATGGATATCCAATATTAGAAGGCCAGCGCACGTGAAATATGGAGAGTACATTTGGTCCTGATCAATAGTCTTGTGGCTAAGTTCTGAACTAACTGAAGACAGTTTAATGTTGACTGTTTCACACAGATAAAAAGTGAATTGCAGTGCTTTAAGCAGAACAACACTGTGGATAATTCTCTCAGTCCTATGGGTAGACAGTCAAGGTCTGATTTTGGTGATTTCTAAAATGTAAGAAGCAACTCTGTTGCTGTTTTTAAAACATAATATTTGTAGTTAAGCTACAGAAGAAGAGAACAACCAATTTATAAACTCAAAATTCAAATATACTGTAAATTATTATTTACTATTTACTACTAGCGGTGTATGATGTCTGGTTTATCAACACATGCGTGCCTGTTGTTTTTGAAATAAGTCCACACAGGTAAATCTATGATGACAAGCATTTGTGTCATTGTGGATTAATGTGTGTCACTGCATTTGTTTTCCAGGTTTGTTTTCCAAAAAAGCAGCAATTTTACCACATTTACTGGCTCATCCTGGCTACTGTAACTAAATTAATTTTGTCAGGGATCATGTGCTTTGTGTGTGCTATGGACATCAACTGATATGTGTGTGTGGTGCCCATAGGTACAAGAACTTTATGGTTTTTATATTTTTTTGACCGATACTAATATCTGAGAGAATATAAGTTGGTAGAGTCTAGTCAACGTCTATTATCTACATTTTACATTCATGCTGTAGATATCTTCACAGATATCTTCATCTATCACAACAGTCTGGAGGGAGCTATAAATCTGTCCATCAATATACAGTACTGTATGTGTTGCAGGGTATTGAAAATAATGGAATCCACCTGGCAAATTATGTAATGATCAAAGTATTTCTATGTTTCCATATCTGCTAAAAGTCTGAAGGTTATTATGTAAGACAGATGTGTTGTACAACACTGTCACTCACTGAAAGTAATTTGAATTCTTCTTTTGGATTCCCCCTTAAGGCAAGGTTTCTTATGAAGGTTGAAATCTCAGTCCTTGACTTTTGATGCACCTGCTACACACACTGCTTTTGTTCATTCTATAATCCTCAGTCGGGCCTGTTTTTTTTCTAAAACATAAAAGATACATTATGACCTCCTTTGAAGACATAGCATGGGGGAATGCTCAGAAAACTTTCTAAATGCTTTTCATTTCTCACTCTTTAAAGTTGTCTTGCTTAGGGACTCTCTCTTTTAAATTCAATCTTCTATTTTTGTGTGCTTGTGTCTGCATGTCTGAGAGGAAGAGAGGAGACAGATGAGAGTGAAAGAGAAAGAAAGCGGGTTAAAGCAAGCAAGAGGTAGTTTTACCTGCTACTGTATGTGCTTCCAAACTGATTCTGAACTGTGATTGGAGGCGACACCTTTCTGAAGCAGTAAAAGTCCCCATGAATCACACAGCGCTCACCCCATTCTTTCTCTCTCTCTGTATATCTTACTCTCGCTCTGGATCTTTCTCTTTCTCCCTTTGGGACTCAGCCTGTCACTGTGACTCTCTCTCTTTCTCTGTTTGTTTCTCTCCACGGTCACACGTACCTGCACTATCAGCAACATGGGATGTGCTGGAGAGAAATGAAGTGCATTTGTCACTGTTTTCACATTTATACACTCATCCTGCCACATGCTGTTTTTATCTCTCTCTGTGTCCTTATGCTTGTCTCTGTTTCTCTGTCTGGTCCTGCCTAACTGCTGGGTCTCATCACTGCAGTTGATGTGTAGTAGAACAAGCAGGCACTTCATCAGATTAAAATAAAACATAACATTTTGGAGGTCTCCATCCTTCACTGAGGGTGGCACATTCTTAATCCGCAATTACCTATTATCTGTTCATACACATAAAGATTACATTTTGCTTGTGTGACAAATGGTCAGTCTTTCCAGTCTTTCCTTTTTTTTTTACAAAGTATATATTCCCCTCCTTATTCACCTTAAAGTTGAAGGTAGAAAACAAAGCTGGCCTTATGTAGACACAAATTCACAAATTTAAATGGCCACAGAAGCTGCACCAAACAACAGACATTTTCTAATAGTGTCAGATTTTCGTGATCAGATTTCAGCAGATAACATTGAAATGACAAGTGTAAGCAAAGTCTGTGTTTGTGTGCTCACTTGCAAAGAAGAAAACAGATCTAAAATAGAAGCTCCTGAAGCAAGCAGTGAACAGCGCTGATAATGAGAGTTGACATGCTACCTCGTGTTTGCAGGGCAATGGGAAAGCCGCACTTCAGGGCCACTGTGTTAGTGTGTGTGTGTACATATATATTTGTTTATGTGTGACTGTTTGAGGGCAGAGGAAAGCCTACTCCAGGGGGGAGAAATGTTGACTTATGTGAGGAGATGTGCTCGACGAGCAGAAATAGGCTCTGAAACATCCGAAATTCAACCCTTAGATTTCCCCAGAGTAGTATCCACTGCAGTATGGTGCTGTGTGTATGATTAAACTGGATTCTTCAACTTTGACCTGAGCCAATAGGGACTGGGTCCACAGATATATGCCTTTTCAGCAACACCTGTACCAGTTAATTGTTTGACATATATTTAGTGAGGGATTAGTTTACTAAAAAAAAAGAGAGTTGGAAGTTGGAAATGATGCTCTTTAGCGAGGCTTACATATACTGTAGGTGACTGTGTAACTCCTGCGTGATGAAGAAGACTGTGTACAGTCAGGGATGACCTGAGAAGCTGTCAGTCCTACACACTCCCAAACTATCTGTACAGGGAAACTCCCATGAGACTACCTATACCCGCAGAGCTATAACTGAGCATGATTAAACATCCACTTACAAACCTTTGTCAGCTTTTTAAGGCAAATGTAACCCGGGTCACAAAGGGTTAACAACACAGAGGTGCTTCAGCCAGTCACAGTGCAGGTCCACAGCACCATAGGCAAGCTACACAGCATACGCTAGTTAGACGCTGGGTGACACTGTTGAGAGAGGACCTGCTGCTGAACGGTAAAAATATAACTCAGATAAAACAGTAAAAACACCAAATAATGTTGTTAAAACAAAACAGTAACAGCCTGTACTTTGTTGTAAGCTCGTAGAGGTGTGTGTGTGAGAGGCTGCTCACTGAAACCTGCCGAGTGACACAGAGGAACTCCCGAATTGGTGAGTCGTAGTAAAAGTAAACAATTAAATGTTGCGCCACACGATGTTAGGCTAAGCTGGCTAGCTCAAGTGAATGAGCCTAGAGCTAACAAAAATTAGCATTTAGTGCTGAACAGTGCAATTAGCCGACTGTTGTAGAGCTTAAATAAACTAAAACTGTTTGACAACTCAACTGGAACAAATATAAAGATGTGACATGTGGAGTATTTAATTGCTCAATGTTTTCTGTGGCTGGTAAAGCTGCTGGACTGTTAAGACTGAAGCAACATACTAAGTTATGTTTTGTCGGGTATTATATTTCATATGAATCTGATTTAAAGAACAGAAGACATAAGAATATAGAGTGTAAAGTTCACACTGTTGGTCTGTAATTCATGTAATATTGTTTTAATTTAAAAATACCAGGTTAAGATAAAAAATAGTAATTTAGTTCATTTTACTCAGAAATTCATTTACTGTAAAGGTTATTTAAAATGTGTTGATTTTTTACATTATATGTATATATTTTGTTGAGGTTTAAGGAATTAATCATTCCTGACAAATCAGAATGGCAATTGATTAATGATCATTTCTGGCCATGTCAATGACTGTAAGTCAGGTTTTTTGAGTTGATTTGAAGTTGATGGTGAGCCAAACCAGACGAGACCATTAGATCCCTGGATTGAAGATCCCTGAACCGAGAGCCCAGAGCCGAGAACTGTCAACCTTACCTCTCTCCTGCCACGGCAGTAGGGTAAACATGTTAACTGCACAAGGCCAGCACCACTTTCATGCTCAACCCCCAGCCCCACTTGCACAATCCAAAATCCCAGACTCTGACTTTACTCTTCATTTTTTGACTTGATCTGGAAAAGACACTTACCTTCTTCATTCTTCTTCAAACACATTCCCTGTGCCTGTGGAAGGACCGAGCCATAACCAGCACTGGTTTAAATGAGTGGACTAAGTATTCATACTATTGATATGGTGTATTATTGTGCCTTGGTTAAAGTGATTTTGTTATTGCTAGAGCCGTGAATGGTGAACTGTTGCAAGGTTGAAGAGTGTTGTGAAGTGATAATATTGAACAGGATATGGTTCTGATATTGTTACCTAACTAACCTTGGATCCAGACATTGAGAATTTAGTTTACCTATAGAAGGGTGCACCCAGTCAAAACAGACTAGTAGTTGAAAAGAACTCAGTGGTTCAAAACCAAAAGAAAAAGTGACAGAAGAAATAATGTGTTGCTAAATTGAAACTGTGAAACTGACTTTGTGGAATTGAACTATTAACTGAACTTAAAGTTATTTTATTTATTTTGTTTATTTAAAAAAAAATAATACAAGGTACCAGTTTGCAGCTTCTTGTCTCGTGTGGTCATTTAATGTTGCAAATAGCCATTTCTGCCTCCTGTCCAAATCTGGTATCCTCTGATTCTGGTCCAACATTATTAAAATCCTTACTAAATAGTAGTGTTAGAAGCCGAGTGCTACACAAATCCAAAATTACATCCAGATTTCATCTATGGGTGTGTACATGTGAGGAAAGAGGATCTAGACTGTGACACCACAGATGAGGCTGAAAATAAAGAGTCACTTTCTCTTGAATGGGAGTTTTAGCCTTTGAGTATTTACATCCTCAATGTCATGTAGAATACATTTAAAACAACAGGGATCACCTGATTTCAGTATCTCTGCATATCGTCAGCATAAAAATGATAGGTGATTCTAAAAGTGGAACCCTGTGGGAACATACAGTATATATATATGAGTCTGTAGCTCATATATCGCCAACAATGCATTGGTCAGATGAATCTGTGTTACTCTGCAGTTTAGCAGTGATGTCTATGGAACTGTTTTTGCAGACTCAAGTCTTTGTGGGCAGTGGAGGACATGGGTGTCTTGTAGTAGTTAGTATCTTTAGTTATTCTCAGAGACATCAACAAAGAGTGTACCTAAAAGCATAGAAAAGGTGATAATAGATGAGGTGAATTTGAGATTATGTGCCCATAAATTATAGATTATGCACCCACTGCCATTGCCAACAATTAAAACATGGAAGGCTAAAAGTAGCTAGTGAAGATAGCAAATTATCCAAATATTTGACACTCAACAGCTTTATGAAGCTTCAGACATTGGTCATTGCAGCCTTAAGACTTTTTAATGGTTGAACAAAAATCTGGTGGTATAAATGTGTGTGCTTTCATACAGTAGCTCCTTTTATTACTTGCAGATTGTAGATCCCTTTGTGGATTCTATGTTTTGATTTAATTAAAATGCTTTTAGAGCATTACTTTAAGCTAATTATGGATATCCTTTGGGGTTGTTGTGTGTCAGCGGATCAGGTGACTCCTTCAATGTCTTCCCTCTTGACTCTATTTTGCATCACAGCGAGTTTAAATCCTCCAGGGGCCACACTTGATGGCTTACAGTAATGGCTTGATGGAGAAACTCAGTATTAACATGTTGCTAGATGCATGATGGTCAGCTGAAGTTGGCATCGAACCACCACTATCTTCATTCTACTCTTACCTCTCTGTGCTGAGGAGGTGAAGGATGGAGTCAGCTAAGAGCCAAGATCGTCCAGGGGTTGCTTGTCATCCTCCTTGGTCAGATTTTTGGGAAGAATTTGCAACTTCTCTCATGTTATTTTTTATGGCAAGGCAGTGTTTTATCAAGTGGGGATTGTCAGTGCATCTACCAGACACTACAACCCAAATCCATAATCAATCTAAGCATCAAATCCATAATTCCAATTTATTCCCCTGCTTTTTTTAATGTCACCTCTTCACATAAATTACGTCTGAGCCATTTTTTTCTTATTACTGGTGCCTCGACTCTCTTAATATATAAATGTTTGTATAAATTCAGTACTGTAAGTTACAAGCAAATAATTGATTTTTTTTCCCAGCACAACATGGGCTATTTAAATATCAGTGCAGTGAGATCACATGACAGAATAAAAACTTATAAGACCAAGAAGTCAAAAGAAAAAGTAAAACAGAACTGGACTTTTTCAACATTTTATCCAATTTCCACAACAACAAATGTGTGTGATTTTTACAACAAAAAAACTATGTGCAAACATTTATTGTTTTCACATTTTTAGTCCAAGGCCTCAGATGAAAAACAAACAAAAATAAATAAAATCTCAAACATGAGGTCTCTCTTTCATAGAAAAACAGAACTATTTACATTATCATCAAAACTGACCATATTTGTTTCTTGGTGTGTGTGTGTGTTTTTTTTAATGGAAAAAGGCAATTTTTCCTGCCACACTATTTCCACCAAGCTGATCTTGTCGTTTCTCAATTTCTATTCAGTAATAAAATGTTTTAAAACAGAATAAAATACACATTTCACTATATGTGTAATGTGGGCAAGCTCCAATGGTCAAAGTGTGCACAGAGGCACCGTGTTTCAGTAGATTTCTTTCTTGATCAGGACACAGCATAGATCTATACAATCACATTTGTAAATTGGAAATACGCCATTTTGCAACTGTCATTGGTTCAGCTCTTTGCGCATGGTTCACCATCCAATAACACAACTTGTGATTGACAAGAGAGAGTCAACAAAGCTGCCAGTGATCTCATTCACCAAAACAGTAAAGAGTTGTTTGTACAGTTGATAATAGATAAATTAGTACATAAAACATAAAATTTTAGCTTTTATACTTTCTTGAAATTGTCCAAAAATAATCACAGTGGTTGATAATCCTTGACGGATTATCAAGCCCCTGGATGGATTATAAGAACAAGTGATTCATTGTAACGGCTGAACGGTGTGCTGCAGGGCAGTTTTTAAAGTAAGTCTCTAGCATGCAGCGTTCCAGAGATATTCTAAAAATAGTAATTAGAGTACTTTTATGTCATATACGACATCGTTGACCCGAGGGTTAATTAAAAACATCATGAAGACAAGTTTTAACAGCCAAAATTTACCAACATTTGGCAGGTGGTTGTTGTTTCCTTCCAACTCTGCCAATTGAAAGTGTCTCTGACTCCTCAGCCAAATGCTTGAGTGGATTGGAGACAGCAGTATCTGGTCCAAAATGAGTCATCAGAGGGTCACGGTTGAGTCAGGCCTTGCAATTGTAGGCTTAGGGTTATGTTGCTCATCTAGTGGCTGATGGGGACCATGATGATCGATCTTCTGAGAGGGTATTGATCAGCTGAGACAGAGTTATTGTCTCTTCCCACTCTGATCCACTCCTTTTTCTTGCTCCCTCTCCTTCACTCCCTCAGGACTGAACTGATGGGAAGTCTACTCTACTTTATCCAGCTATTGATAGAGCTCTTTCCTTGAGACAGCTGTCTCTGTCTGTGTGTGAATACAACTGTTTATGTCTGGCTCTATGTCTGTCTGTGTCCCTGTTTGCATCTGTCTCCTCAAGCCACCAAGAGATAGCATTAGTGTCTGTAACACACAGGAATTGTAGGTTTCCAATTGACAATAGTAATAATGAAACTAACAAACTGAATTAACTGAAATATTTTCAGAGAAAATACACAAATTGTAGATGTGTCCCACGTGAATGAGGTCTTTCTAAACTTCAAACAACACAAGTGGTCATATGATCACACCGGTTGCAAACAAAACACCAATTTAACCCAATTCGACATTTTGACTTTTCCTTTGACAGGAAAAGCACAGGTGAAACTGAGTTACAATATGACTCAGGCTGTGCCTGAAAAATCACTGTGTCCAATCACTCATTCACTACTCCAGTAGACACAATTGGTTTGGCTCATTTTTTAAAACAATTTTAACATTCTCAAAGCTCCAGGTACATTTGTCAGAACAGTTTATATGGTACAGCACAACATAGTTCACCCGCTTAAGACCATAACTCACCCAAAACATTTAACTCATACTTTAAAACAAAGTTATTGTGTCAGTAAATATTGTGTCAATAAAATGAAAAGTTCCTCTGACATTGTGTAAACAGTGGTGGTCAAAATGTTTAGATATTTTGTCAGTATGGCAGTGGACCCTGGAAGTATTCCTTACATTCAAGTTTCAGTCTTGTCCCACTTTTTCATTGACACTGAATGCTTACTGTACTAGATGTACTGTCATTTTTCTCTAGTGAACTGAATGCTATTGTGTATCAAGCTGAATGCTATACAGAGACCGATTTCATCACTACAAGGTTTTACATTACACTTCGTACAGCAAAAGGGCACTCACATTTCCATGTGGCTTATTTTTATTTACAGTAACAATAAAGGTCTTACAATACAGTACAACACAGTAAACAGAAAAACAGAAAACTTACACAGCACAGTAAAGTACAAAACGCATCAGTACAGCAACATAGTAAAGCTATAGTGCTACACTAAATACTTCATCTATCTCACTGGACATTCTGTCGCTCCTGTCTGGCCACAGATTTTCATCAACATCACAGCTGATATTTACGAGGGAAAAATCTTCTTGCAACCATACCCTGCAGTCTTCTGCTGTGATGTCATCACAAGCAGCATCCATTGCAGCAAGCAGAGACATCTGATCTCGAGGCCGATGATCATATACTTTCCACCTCCAAGCAGAAAAGAATTCCTCAGTTGGATTCAGAGATGGAGAATATGGTGGAATCATCCGTTGATGGACAGCAAACCATTCCCTGATGACATTTGCGTGGTGGAAGCTCACATTATCCCACACTACTTATACAGTAAGTATAAACAGACCATAATGAAGGAAAAACCATAACACTGAAATATACTAATATGTAGTGCACTCAGCTGCTTTACCTGTACATACTGGGAACGCAGTTCCTTCAGTTTCTCTCAAATGCTACCTTGTAGAGTTGTTTCATGGTCATCTGATGTCTCTTCAACACTCTGTCTATTATAGAGATGCTGACAGAGTTGATATTTTGAAAGATGCCATTGTCCTCTGAAATTACACTCTGGATCTCTTTCAATCTAATAGCATTATTTGCTGTCACCATGCTGCAGATCTCTTGCTCTTGCATAAGGTGTAAAACCTGCTCTTCTGCCACCAGCACAAGGTAGTAATCTAGTCCTACACATTTGAAATTAGAAATGGAACATATTACTATATTTATACTGTACTGTAATGCATTGTACTGTACTATACTGCATGCCTCATGTATTTCTTACAGAAATACATAGTTTCAGACATGCATACTGTGACATGAATAATTACAGTATTGAGTAAGTACATACCTATTTTCCCTGTTGAATGTTTGGATAATTGAAGACACTGTAGACAGGTTTATATTAAGCTGCATGTGGCGACCAACCTCTGCCATTGTAAGGCCATGGTTAATTACATGGTCCACAATTGTGGCCCGTATTTCATCTGAGACAACTCTATGTCTTTGTACTCTTCCACCCCTTCCTTTGTTTGTTTGTCAATATCCTTACTCATGAATAGCACCTCTAATCCAACTTGACAGGATGTGTGATTGATTGATATAAGATTTGAGAAACTCCCCTTCGTTAGTGATTTTCAAGTTTCAACTGACAGGCAATTTACCAATTCAGCAGATGTTACAAAACTTCCATATCAATGCTAATTATGGAATATATGGCTGAGAGATTTTGACAGTAGAACGGAATATTGTGCATATGATGACTTACACATTAAAAGAATTCCTACATGTTTTGGAGAGTACAACTATTCAACTGAGAAGCAACATAATCAGTTTTGATCAGCAAGACATATGCATTTGGTAATTTTGCAAATTGTAGACAACCGTATTTATTCATTTGCATAGATATTATAAAACATTTGCAATTTGTCTAAAAGAATGAGAAATTCAAATCTGTTGTGAACAAGTGACCAGCGATGTAGAGGTTTTCACATGTTGTTTTGAAAATATTCATTATCATTTGAGAGTTGGGCCAAAGCAACTGAGAAAAAGTGTTGATCCTGTGCTTTTCTGCTATGATGTGTCAAAATGTTTACTGTGAAAAAGGTCTGTCTAAATAATTTATTTGAAAGTGAAACAGAAAGTGAACCTTGCAACTACGGTATGTTTGGTAGTTCACCAGGAAGTGGCTCTATTAATATTTATAACAGGAAATTTGGGTAATAACCTCAACATTTGACATTTTTACTTCTTACTGAATGATTTGGATAATGCAGTTAAGCTGGGGGGTTTGAGATGACAAAATGAAGATCTCAGATCATGTTTGTGAGTAAAATGATGTAATTTATATGAATGATGGCCTCAACAACAAACCCATTTTGTAAAAATATATTTCCATTCAAATAAACTGGCTAAGTACCCCAATAAAACCATACAATGACTTGCTTGGGGACTTTAAATATAAAATACAAAATAAATTATACACTGCAGGTTTTTTTTTTTCCAAATTAGATTTAACATTGTGCAAAACATTGAACAGGTAAAATATGGTAGTCTGACCACTGAGGGTCATGTCACTCACAATCACTTCATGTGTCTGTGTTTCCCAAAAAACTTAAAATACATTTGACTCTCTATTAGCTGACCCTCCGCAACCACTGGTCTTAAAGGGTACATGAAAATAATTAACAAAATGTTATAGTTCCCCACAATAGCAGTACATTTACAGATGTCAACATTACAACATAAATATTAACAGATAGAAGATGCTATTTGAAGGTGATCTATTGTTCTTGATGAAGAGAAAGGATGGAGGATTGATTGAAAAATTAAAAGGGTCAGTACTCCCTTAACTTTGCTATTGGATGTAGGCCAGAAATGTCAAACCACTGAACATATTCTTTTAAGGGTGATAAAATTGAAACGGACCCAATTTCTGAGAAGTTATTCTGGTGTTCTGATATAGATGCTCTTCATTGTTCATCTCAATTTGCAGTGTTGGAAAAATGTTTCAATGTGATCTATGTGAAAATTGCTATTCTCATACTGATACACAAAAACTATGACCGTCATATCATTCGTACAATGACATGTACATTAAAAATTGGTTGCTCATACAGTCTTTATTTATTTGCTCGTCACATAATGATTACCTGACTGAGGTCAGAGAGGAGAGTGGATCAGAGTCTTTATGAGAAAATACTGTTTTGGCTTGAATGTAAAAATCAATAAACTGAGTTATACATACTTCTGTATTCTACCCTTTATTCAAATATTTTATTCAAAGCAAGGGGCCTATTCCAGTGTACCTGCTCCCACATGTATTTTTTTCCTTTGCTGTCTTGTCACCATTTCTCTTCCCTCTCGTTCCTATATTAAGTTGCCACAGTGTGAGTCAACATTTGTTGCGTGTGAATATCCATCAGCTTTGTTTATATATACAGCGATGTGAACAGATCCCACGCATATGTAAAACCATATCCTTACTGTGCTGTGTGAAATGTTCCTCCACATCCAACAATAAACATATGACATGCTCACATACTGTACACATCCATACATATGCAGGCCAGCCAACATATGGCAATAATGAATAAAACCTGGGCAGTATGGTTTCTTAATCATTGGCCTTATATGAGACAGGTAGGTTATTACTGCAGGTGGAGGAAAGAAGAAGGCAATTAAGATGAGTTTGGAGAGAGTGAGAAAAATCACTGACTGGAAAGGTGACAAACAAATAGAGATATGTGTCAATATTCCCCTTATTAAAAATTCGCCTGTTTATATTGCAGGTCTATCTTAGAGCCATTGTCATTTTATTGTAAGTTTACTGTTGCATTTGTTCTTGGTCCTGTACAGTAATTGTATGAAAATTTACAGTTTGCTGTTCTTTATTTAATGAAGCATTGTGTTAGTTCATGCAGGACATGGAAGTCATACACCCCAGCTGTGATCAGCTGACAGCCTGCTAATCAGTCACATACCAATCACACCCCATTTTCACAACAAGGTGGTCCATTTAAATATGACTCCCTCCTACACTAATCCCTGCTACACCAATGCTGCCACACTCACCGCTGCTGCTGGCAAAGCTTTGCCTCCACCACCCAAGCCTCCACCTTTCTAGTTCAGGGTCCTAACATGGCTCAAAGGCTAAACTGGTTTTCAGTGTCTTGCTGTGGGCCCACTCTTGTATAGCCATAGGGTTTTCTGCATTGCACTCCCTGTTTTGGCTTAGCATGTTTCTTGGCCAATCCAGGGAGCATCTTTAGAGTGGAACCATCAGTGCCAAGCATAACTGTATTTCCATTTATTGCAATAAATGGTTAAATCTATGACGAAAGTGTTCCTGACAGAATAATATATGAAAGATACAACGTTTGCTTGTACATGGTTTGTCGGGGGAGAGGAACTGGAATCAATATCCTCTGCTGCTCTTGTGCTGAACATGAGCAGAATAAATTCATGAACATAGATTTCTACAATGTCTGCAACTGTAATAATGTATAAAGGAGCTTGTCAGTAGGCTTTTACAATAATTCCTGTGGATTTGGAGAGATTTGATACATGACTTTCAACAACATACTTGAACTTAACTGTCGACTTCAAGCTTGTTTCGCGCATGAAATAGCATTTGAACTATAGAGATTTACAGTAACAATATTTGATGCTATTTATTAAATGTAATAATCAGTTCTTCCCAGTACTGTTTGATGAGTGGAAACTGATGTGTATTGGGCATCAATAGGTATAATTTATAATAATTATTCTTGATATTTGTGCTTCCATTATGTTAACTCTTGGCTTCTCTGAACATTTACATTATCACCTCCAAGATTAGCACCTCTGTTATGCATTCAGTAGATATAAGCAGGTGAAAAACTAAGGAAAAGCACATAGCCTGTGTTCTATGTATAATGCATGCATTATGCAGTATTGTATTTGTTGGTGGTGCAGATCTGTGAGATGAAGGTGATGATGTTCGTTTGTGAGGGGCAGAGTGTATGAAGTGAGGACTCAGGTGCTAAATACCTCCTCCATTTTATTACATTGGAGCTGAGCCCTGGAAACTGCATGTGTATAGTGGAGGCTCCGATTGATTCTTCTTTGATGCTCTGCAACTTGGCAAACTTGCTCTCAGTGATGAGAATATTAATGATGTCCTTCCTTTGCGTTTAATGTGAAGTTCCTCTAACTGAAGATGACTTCTGAGGTGACAAGACAGGAGGGTTGCTTTCATCTGTAATCCTATTGTTCTTCATTGTCAGTAGTCTACAGGTATCACACAGTATAGATTTATGTGTTATTTCAATAATATTGCACAATTAAGTTTTAATTTCCTTGTCCTCCTTGAGATGAAGAGCAAAGGAATCAGGTTAAGTCATCCACTGGCAAATCCTATGACAAATAAGCAAAGTTGTGTACATTGTGTGTGATTTTATGAGTGTTTTTAGTCTCTGTCTTCCCCTTATCTGGTGATGGATCAACATCTAAACATGACAAGGACCTAAAGATTTTCTTTGCAGGTTATCTGCATGATTAGTAAGGTAAACACTGAGTTGGCTCAAGGCTAATTCAAACTTCTAGCTGGATTATACCAAGTGGCAGGACTGACTTGCCTGGTGTCATTAATTAGAATTAGCATATGATAGTACATTGATGTCAGTATTCTTCTGAAGGCACAGTTGTCAAGTTTGCTGCAGTACAAGGTTTTTACATTTTCATGAACATCAGCTTTCAAATATTAAGTGTTTGATTCCTCCAAATAGCTATTAAGTCATCAAATAATATGTTGTATATTCATGTCAAACAATTAAACCATGACATCTAGTGGTAAACAGTAAATCCATGACACGTAGTGATACCCAAAATGTATGTTCTAATATGAAATAATCACCCCCTGCAGGCTTGAAATGTGACTGTTTGCTTTAGTATTCAAGTAATTCAAGCTGATCGCAGTCAGTGTTCTCTATGTAGGATGAAACAGACACTTTTCAAGCCTACAAGGGGTAAATATCTGATACTAAAACAAAAAAAAAAGACCACAAAAAGGAATTTCCAGTGGAGTTTATCTTTAAATAGGTTGAAGTCTGTCTCAAAACAATACTCTCTCATGCCCACACTAAAAGAGCTATTACAGCAACCAAAAACTATTTCAATGTGCATATGGTCATTTGAATATTGTTTTAACACAGACTGGAAAAAATGTGAACCTGTCCTTGAACTTAACAGTAAGGTAAAGCTCCTAGTTCATGTGTTTATTGTATTTTTATATTTGACTTGATCTTTGTTGTTTCCTTTGATGACGTGAAAAGTCAATACTTGTTGCCTCCTTATGTATTGTACTGTACACATGTCCCTAAATCCTAATGCTTTGTGTAGATATTTTAGGATTAAGACTGTAATCTTTTATTTCATTCTTTGTGAGAAGAAAGCTGCATTAATATATAATAAAAGGACAAGATAATATAAGGAGCTAAACCAAAGGCAAAGATCTAGTAGTGGTTTGTGTGTGTGTGTGTGTGTATGTGTGTGTGTGTGTGTGTGTGAGTGTGTGTGTGTGTGTGTGTGTGTGTGTGTGTGTGTGTGTGTGTGTCTGTGTGCATGTGCGTGTGTGTGTGTGTCAGTGTCAGGCTGTCGGGAAGGCCTCTCAGAGGTGTCCCACAGAGGCTTGACGCTCTGAGGCATGACCAGGTGTCGCTGCACCAGGAGGCTGTCTGCACACTGTGCAGAATATTAACAAGCCTGACCACACACTCATACCAAGACACACACATTTTGGGTTTTTTGCACAGGCATCAAACACACACTCACAGAGAGAAACCAGCACAAATGCATATATTCAAATACTGAGAGTCACACCCACACTGTTGTCATGTGTGCCTACACACAAAATAATAAATATCAACAGGATACAAAATAAAAATGTAAAGTATAAACCATTACTCTACTGTATGTCTATGTCTGGTTGTGTGTATGTATTAAAATTCAGACACACTTGATACACTGTGTGCACATGCGCACACAGAAACGGACACACACAGAAGCCAAGGATTAAGACAGAAATCCCTCCATTCCGCTCCCCCCACTTCACACTGTGATAACGTAGTCAGAGGAAGAGGTTTTTCTCAGCCCTCGTTTTCTGCCTCTGATTGATGGAGGAGTGTATGAGAATAACATTTAGCTGTCGGTATCTGTTGCCAGAGGACTCCTCCGAGATATTTACTCAAACGAACGCACACATACATGGGAGGCTAGTACATCTGAGCAAGCACACTTATATGCATACATGTAAAGACAGATGTGAACATGATGGCTCAGAGTATATGAGTATACACCCACACAAACAAACAACTAATCAGCTGCTGTATAGGAGGTCATGTCAAGTCAAGTCAATTTTTTTATAGCGCCAACAGAAGTTATCTCAGGGCACTTTTCATATAGAGCAGGTCTAGACCATACTCTTTAATTTACAGAGACCCAACATTCCCCCCATGAGCAAGCACTTGGTGACAGTTGCAAGGTAAAACTCCCCTTTAACGGAAAGAAACCTTGAGCAGAACTGAATTCTAGATGGGTGGCCATCTGCCTTCACTGGTTGGGTTGAAAGAGAAGGAGGGAGCCGGAAGTGGCCTGCATGAGTCCTGATCTGAATCCCATTGAACATCTGTGGAAAGAGCTGAAACTTGCAGTTGGGAGATGGCACCCATCAAACCTGAGAGAGCTGGAGCAGTTTGCTCAAGGAGAGTGGGCCGAACTGCCAGTGGAGAAGTGTAGAAACCTTATTCAGAGTTAAATAAAGTGCTTGACCGCAGTTATTGCTCCAAAGGTTGTACTATAAAATATTAAGTTAAGGGTACAGATATATTTGGCCATGCCATTTTCATTTGTTTTATTGTATTAAATAATATGTTATGTTGTAAATCAAAAGCAAAGTTTCAGTTATATTCAATGTGAAATAAAGAATGATGGATACCATATACTTCTGTCAGTTTCAACTTAATACAGAGAAAATATACATATATATATATTCTAAAAAGGTGGAAGCGTACCAATATTTTCGGCCACGTCTGTATATGATCAGATAATGTGTTTCTAAGGTGTTTAAAACCAAGCCCAATAACTTCTGTTTTGTCTGAGTTTTATACCCTAAGGCATGCTTAGTATTTAATTGACTGATTGGTTTCATCTGGCTTCATTCATAAATATAATTGGGTATCGTCTGCATAACAGTGAAAGTTTATGGGGTGTTTCCTTATAATATTACCTAAAGCAAGCATATATAAGGTGAATAATATAGGTCCAAGTACAGGACCTTGTGGAACTCTGTGTCTAACTTTTGTGTGCATGGAAGATTCATTGTTAACGTACAAACTGAAATTGATCTTGTAAACAGAACTTAAACCAGCTTAATGCAGTTCCTTTAATGTCAATGAAATGTTCCAGTCTCTGTAATAGGATGTGATGGTCAATGGTGTCAAATGCAGCACTAAGATCTAACAAGACAAGTGCAGAGAGAAGTCCTTTGTCCAATGCAATTAAGAGGTCATTTGTAACTGTAACTCTGTGCTATGGTGCACTCTAAATCCTGAATGAAAATCCAATCAAATAAACTATTGTTATGTAGAAAGTCATGCAACTCATTGGTGTCTGCTTTCTCAAGGATCTTAGAGAGAAAGGGAAGGTTAGATATAGGTATTTAGTTGGCTAAAACACCTGAATCAAAAGCAGGCTTTTTAAGAAGAGGTTTAATTACAGCCACTTTAAAGGACTGTGGTACATAACCTGTCACTAAAGACAAATCAACCATATCTAGTAAAGAAGTGCTGACTAAGGGTAAGACTTCCTTAAGCAGCATAGTTAGGATGGGGTCTAAGAGACAGGTTGATGGTTTAGATTAAAGAAATCATTGAAGTTAGTTGGGGAAGGTCGATTGAAGGAAAACAGTCCTAATATATATCAGGTTTGACAGCTGTTTCTAAGGTTCCTGTGTTTGGGGATAAATTGGTGCCTGTTGAGGGCAGGAGGTGATGAATTTTGTCTCTAATAGTTAGAATTTTATCATAAAAGAAGCTCATGAAGTTGTTACAACTGAGAGCTATAGGAATACATGGATCAATCTTCTATCTTCTTTTTAGAGGGGCAATAGAGTTGAGAGTCATTCACAGTGAGCCTGCAGCACTATCAACAAGATGATCAATTTGGGATGGACTAAAGTTAGCATAAGAGTCCTCTGTTGTATTGAGATATGGCATTGAATTCAATGCTGATGGAATCACTTCCTTAAATTTAGCTACAGCACTATCAGATAGACATCTAGTGAATACTTTTTTGCCCAATGGTGTGTAGTCCAGTAATAGGAATTCAAAAGATATTAAATAATGATCTGATAAAAGAGGATTCTGTGGAAAAACTATTTAATGTTCAATTGTGATGCCATATGGCAGAACAAGGTTGAGAATGTGGTTAAAACAGTGAGTGGGTTTATTTAAACTCTGAGAGAAGCAATTTACTCTAATAATGAGATAAACACAGTGCTAAGGCTATCATTATCGATGTCCACATGAATATTAAAATCACCCACTATAAGTACTTTATCTGTACTAAGGACTCAACTTGATAAAAACTCTGAGAAATTGGGAGATAGAAATGGAGAGAACCGATGAGGACTTATGAGGAATGAGGTTTTACATATACTGTATATAGTATTTCTGTCTTTACGTGTGTACAGAATATGTGTGTTTTGTGTGAGAGGTATATTCGTGTTATGTCTTATAGAGTTTTCATCATGGAGAAGCAGTATGACTTCATTAGTGCCAGAGGCAGCCAGCCACAGATTACAGTAAGCTCTGTGTATGTATGTGTGTGTGTATTTATGTATGTATGTGTGTGTGTTTGTGTGTGTGTGTCTGTGTGTATATATATATATATAAGTCCTCAAGCATGCACATGTGCATGCTTGAAGGTACACGTGTACACCACAGTAGGCTGTGCAGCTGTGTGTGTATGTGTGTGTTACATGTGTTTGTAGGTTTCAGTGTAAATCCTCCATTTGTAGGCTGGAATTACTCAACATCTCCCACTTGTAGAGGGATGGTGGGATTAATGTCCCCGGATTATTTCTTCTTTAGATCCTTGAGCAAGTGTTTGATATGTGGACTGTGGTATGCTGCACATGCACCATAATGTGTTTCATTCCTTGTTAGGTAATTGTATTGATTACCATGGTTAGCGAATGTGTCCTATTTTAGAAGCTTTCCTGGCTTTGTTTGTTGTCTTTAGCTGTGGAGAAAACAGAAAATACACCTCTAGATTGGTTAGGTGTTGTCACGCTGAAATATTTAAACTGTTTAAACAAGTAAATATTTCAGATATACTGCAAACATTGGTTTTCAATACAGAACAACAGTAAATAGCCAACAGTTTTAGTGAAATTTGTTAAGTCTCACATAAATCCTATCCTCGAGGATATGGATTAAAGGAGTATTCCAGTGATTTAACATTTCATTTCCATAAAGCTGGGTACTCTCAAGACAGATTTAAAAAAAGAGTGGTTAAAATGGATGAAGCAGAGGCTATCCTGACTTTTAGTTCCTACTATGGGTGAAGCTACAAAAATGCTGCTTTCTCCACTTCCCATAATGCATGTTATTGTCTTACATCAGGCTCTAACTGCCTAATGCCCTTGTCTTTCAAACTATACACCCCGCATCACAAACTCCACAGTTTGTAACACAGGCTTCGCATCACAATCTCCAGTTGTTACAAGCTGAGATACATCTTCCAGCAGCTAATGCTAGCTTGGAGCCTTGGTATGAGAGGAGTAGTAGACCACAAGTGCTTGTGTGTATTGATTGACAGCTGTGAGCTCCCACCCCTGACTTTGGCCTTCTCTGATTGGTTAGAATTTGAGACTTGCTTAAAAACCAGAGAAGGGAATATCTCTGTACTGCTGGCAGGCTGTTCAATGAGCCTGAGTCACAGAAGCCTTTGGCAACACCTCTCCACATAGAGATATGCTTTGGAACGTATTTCAACTAAAAAATATTTAAAAAAAATTTTTTAGTGTAGTTTTAAATTGAAGTGAAATGTTCATGTAAACATTAAACATTAAATGCAGGTGATACTGTATGTTGTCTCATCTACTTTTGAACACACAACTGCCAAACATGTAGGGCCACAGTAATTTGGTTTTAAGTCATAGAGGATTTCTAACATAAATGCAGAACAGCCACATTAATGCCAAATGGCACAGAATTATGATCCTGCATCCAAATTTTGTGCATTAGTTGCTTTACGATTTTTTAGCATCTGCTTTAAGCATTTACTTGGAATAAGCCTTTAGTTAGAAATGCGGGAATGAGTGGTGTTTATATAACTTAGCTATGACGCATGCAAATTCATAGCTGATTTCACAATTTTTTATGATACATATTAAAGCAACAGTCAAATGTGACATGGAAACCATCTAGCAAACGTTCTTCTACTCAGCATCATTGTAAGTGTCAGAATAGGAAGGAGATTTGTTTTCTCAGGATGGCACATCTGCCTCATTGTCAGAGCTCACTACATGGTTTCAGATACAAGTGGAAGATTTATGTGGATATGACAAGAGAGTTGGTGCAGGGGGCAAATAAACTGCCATTTTATATTCAACTTTAAAGTCATTGTGCAGAATATGGATACAAAGCGAATGAAATGCAGTATCCTTTGCACATAATGTGTAGTCAGTAAGGGAATGCATATTATACTTTCTGTTCCAAATCTGTCAGTTTGTCACCTAACTCATAGGCCTCATCTCTTCCATAGTATTACAAATCCTTTGAGCTATAGCTTGAAAGCAAAGTAATGATTTCTGACAATGCCACCTGTTTCAGGTTTTAAGACAACCCCCCCCCCTTGAATGAACCTAAAGCTGTAAATCTTTGACATAGTAGACATCTTCTTTGAGTCTCTTGGCGGTTAGAAGGACAGCTTGATAGCCTTTGTGTCTCTGTGTTGAGGTATTATTGATACTTTACAAGGAATAGTCGTTTCCTCTTCACATTGATTTAGTGAGGCAGATGATATATGTGTGTGTGCCTCAGTGTGTATATTTCTCCTAAGATGCTTTGCTTCCTCTAGTATGTGCACTATGACTCTGTTCTATATGCAGGAAAAAGCTTATTTCATGTACTTGACATTCTTTGGATTCATTTCAGAGTTAAATTACTGTTTATATATTTTGCTTATTTTTGCTCACTGTCTCTCACAATAACAGTACTTCCAACTATTTTCATTCTTTTTCCATCATGGTAACTAACTTTGTTCAAAAAGTCAGTTGTGTATTCACTGTGTTCAGTAGCGCTGCTCTCCAGTATATGATGGTTTGAACACTCACATCAAGTTGAGTGTAAATACTTCAGGCTGCTGACATCAGTGGATTTACTGTTATATTTACTGCTTGTGTTGACACTTTCAGCATTTAATGATGCCAGACGGGAGATGTCATATCCGGCAAATATTCCCATATATCCTACTTATATTTACCTTGAAGAGGTTGTCATGAATGCTTTTTTCTAGTTCGTAGCTCACCAGAATTTAAAATCTGAAAAATCAGTTATGACGTGAACACAGCATTGGAGTACTTGAACAGTCATAGCTCATGCTAGTGAAAATAACAGATCTAGTGTTGTATTAAATGCTAGATTCAGGAAGTCGAGATATTTAAATGTGGAGCATGCATGTCTCATTGGAGTGTTTGTGCCATTTTGTTGAAAGGGCGGGTTTTAATTGACTTTTGAGTTTGGTTGTATATGAGTTTTATGGCCTGCTGGATGCTCTTTGAGTTAAGTAAAGCTCTGAGGTTGAGAACAACCACACTTCTCACAGGAGAAGGGCAAGTGAAAGCAGCAGAGGGGGAGCTTTAACATTAACAGCTATATAGAGAGAATACCCCCCAAAGTCATGCTGAAAGTCAGATACTGGGCCAGGGGTCAAACATTGATTTCCAGGGAAAGGCAACACTGGACTGGCCCACTGGGGGAAAGGGAACGTCAATATTGGTGTTTTGTGTCTTTTTAAATAAATCAGTCAGCTATATTTACTATAACAATTTTTTCATCAGGTTTAAGAGCAACCTGTGGTTTCTAAGTAATATCATGTAGTGTGGAGACATAAAATGTGAAGCCAACACTCAAAGTTCATTATGAAGAGATATATATAATGTGTTTATGGTAGCAATTTGTTTGGACTATATATCATTCACATCCAAGTAGTTATCATAGAGCAAAAAGCAAATGTTCAGCAAAGGTCAGATGCCAATTTGCAGCATCAGCATAGAATATGTCACCCTAACCCTGACCTTGACCTAAGTAAAGAGTAAAGTGGTTAGCTTCACAGAAATAAGATCCTGGGTTTGAACCTGACTCCAGGCCATACAGGACTTTCTTTGAAGAGTTTGTATGTTTTCCTGTCTAATAATCTAACAAACCAAGGTGACCTAGAAAGTTTTCACGGGCTTAAAACACCAGTGAATATTGGACTTTTACAGTGATTCCAATAGGATGTGTCAGCAGGTGAAAAGAGGTGAAAGTAGGCAATTATTTGCTAAGATATTAGCCTTAAGAACTTGAGTCTGTATGGACAGAATTGAAAATTTATCATGTGATGCCGAACATAAAGCCAATAAACAGTGCTGCAGCCATGTTTGATTATTCATTAGAAAAAAGGCAACAATATTTCCTCAGGGAAGTGTGATTAATCACTGCTCTGTGTTTGATTAGTTCAGTGTCACTAATGATCCTACGCTTCATGTCATTGGCACTTGTTAATATATTAGTGCAGGTTTGTGTGATAATGTGTGTATGTCTGTTCTTTGCAAATAGCTGTTAACATGCTGGCTGTCCCTGCATTATGACACTGTGGTTCTCAGATGTGTTTGTGTGTGTGTGTGTGTGTGTGTGTGTGTGTGTGTGTGTGTGTGTGATTACACTGGACCTCGTGTCTCTGGCCTACACCCTGGGTGATGCTGTTGTGGATAGGATGTCACAAGACATTACATCACTTCTAATCTCCTTAAATCTCCTTCCATCCAGTTGAGGAAATGTAGGCGGCAATAATGAAGAAAGAAAATGCCACCTCTAACCAGGAACACGCCTGAGGCACAGTGATGATGTCTCACGATGGAGAGTTGACCCCAAAAGAGTTAGCTTCTCACCTCCCACACATTTACAGTAATTCTGAACTGACTCCAGTTTTCAGCAGTGCGTTGCATCTCATTCAGATCTCTCACAGTTAAAGTGCAGTGAATTGAAAATGTAAATGCACAACTGATCTGGGGAGTGTAATGTATTTTTGGTGCTCATTGGCAAAGCAGGTCAAGTGTAAAGAATTAAGCCACCCGTTGGAATCAATGTAAACTCAGCAGTGTGTTACCAGACTGATCAGTCTGGTCAGTTTGATTCCACAGTTTCAGAAAAGCTGATTGTCTGCTTCCTGCCCAGTGTAAAATTGTGGTGAAACAAGTGGCTGGTAAATAAAGTAAAACATCTGGCAAGCCATGGCCAGACAGCAGTAACTTCCTACAGTCTCAGCTGGTTGCTGGCTCCTGAAAGCCGTTGCTAGGCAACCACAGCTGTCAAGAAATAATCTTGGACATAACCCCATGTAAAACAATGAAATGTTATTTAAACACACACAGATTTTGTTATAATTAAACAAATGAGAGATAACTATAGAGCACAGCAAACCGTTTCCGTTTCCAGCGTTTGTGCTAAGCTAAGCTAACAGTAACACTATACATTTTTAATTAACACTTTATAAGACACTATCATGTAGTTTTAGGCAGATATAAGGTCCTTTTAAATGTTTATTGATGTAGCTATCAACAACTTTAATATATATTATTAAAATATATAAAGAGATAATAAATGACAATATAAAATGACAGTTGTAATTATATAAAATATGTCTTCATAGGGTGAGTTATAATTGTTATGTAAACTATATATTGATAAACACTTAAATGTCTTTATATCTGCTTATGACTACATTATAATGTGTCATTAACAATTATATGTTCATCTATTGCACATACATGATAAAAAGGAGAGTTGGCACACTAAAAAGTGTTTCCAGCTAACAAACATGAAGGTGGTATTAATATGTTTTTTTCATATTTTCATCTAACTTTGTGCAAGAAATCAACTAACAGCATTAATTTTGAACCTGCTGAGTGAACTAATACAGTAAAGTTGTGGGTTGGAAAAACAAAACAATGAGCTGAAAGACACTAAAACCCTCTGCAGAGCTGTGCTGAACTGCTGAACTGAGTTGGGTGATAATTCTCTGTGGGTTCATCATAAGTGACACCTTCCACATACACATGTTATTTGCTCCACTGGCAATATAAAAATATTAATTATAGCAGCTTTAAGAAACTACAAGAACTGGGTTAAAGTTAAGGCAAGCTAGCCTACATGGCTCAAAGAAAACAGTGTTTATTGGGAATATTACCTGCTTTGAAGTCAAATGCTTTATATGCTTAAACTCTCCTATCCAAGACTTTCTGAGGTGCATTACTCTACTCTACGAAACCTTTGCTACTGAGGGAGGGCTGCCATTATTCACACTGCAAGAGGTCACATGTCGGGAAAATATAACAGGGGTTGTTTTGAGCATTTGAACAAACAACAAATACTGTCATTTTTCTGGTGCAGATAGTCTGTTTAGTCTGGCAAGAAACCGTCTCTCATTTTCCTAATTAACATAAAACATTAAGCACTTCAAAGGCTACCAAGGAGACTGGCATGTATGTCATCCTATACACCTGTGACTCCACAACAGGCTGAAATGTCACTAGCAATGGCATCAATACCTCTTCATGACATTTCACAGACCTGAAGTTGATAACTTAATTCAATTGGAATTATAATAACCCTATAATATTTCTGCTACTTTTTCTCATGCAAATCAAGTCAGTCTATCATTTCAAGTACAAAAAAAGAGGCAAACAGTGTTCTTGTCTGCCAGATGCAGCATGTGCAGTTTGTCATTCGCACTGCAACTGAAACAATGAACAAATGAGTATGGGAGTACGTTAAGACAGTTAATTTGTTTTATGTCTCAGCAAGTAATGATATTACTACTCCTGAGAGTTCTTACTCACAAAAATAAATATGAGATGGCAATTAATATTTGTTTTAATCTAATTCTGTATATTTATGAGACAGCATGAGACATATGTCTTATCTGTCATCCTATCTACTTGTTGCATCTTAACACATCATCCATTTTGTTGTCAGGGTTACGACATGGCTCCACAGAGTTAAATACCATGCACAAATACTCACTGTATCATTTGTTAAATCTGTGGAATCCCTATCAGGAGACTCTCCTCTTTTCACACCCTACTATTGCCACACCTGAGAAAGCATGATACTTGGTTCGGATATGCTGAGAGTTTCTATAATCTTATTTTTGAACACAGGGTAGTGTGTCACAATGAGCACTTTATGCGCTCATTTAACTCATTGGCACCCAAAGCTCTCTGAACATGCAAGCCTGACAAACAGAAGGTCTAGTGCCAATGTTTTCAGTAGTGGTCCTCGAAAATATCTTTGACATATTAACTTGACAAGACAGTTGCGTTAAGGCTTAAATTCTGACTTTGAGGTTATTTGGTTGCTTTCCCGGGCTCAGTCGAATAGTACGCTTAATGTTTGTGTGGAGGTTTGGAGCCATTGTCAGTACAGAAATGTAAAAGTATTGGTTACACTGTTACACTGTTACAAATGATTTTTTACAAGTGCAGTGCAAAACATCACTCACCACCACAGACATGAAAAAACAACTATCTCATGTATTGTTGCTCCTCTGATTTAAGATGAAAATGAAGGTTGTAATGATAAATAAAAGGGAATCAAAGCAGTGGTATCCTTTTGTTTGATTCAGTGTTGAAATGTTGAAATTGTTGGCTCCCAACAAATCTTTTAAATTGGATCCGATAAATAACTGATGCTCGTAACAATGACGTGGGAGCAGTGATGGTAATGGTGATGGAAGCCATGATGATGACTTGCCATAAGCTGCTCAGAGTCCACTTTTGAGCTGATCCGCACTGATTGGATAGCCAGGCTGACCTAATCTAACCCCTTAACAGGAAATGGATTTTCCATAATGAAATTCCACAGAACTAAACCCAGGCAATGAGACTCATTGACAGGCGTGTCTGAGCGCACTCACAGGGAGTCTTCTTCCAGCCCCACCAATCTGATACACCCAGTCATGCTTTGGAAACCATTTCTATGGAGATGCTTCCAATGTCTTACCGTTTCCTTGGAAACAGCATTACCTGCCTGCCCTGTCAGGACTGGTAGTCACTGATGTACATTGACAGGCTCCCAAACAGACGGGGACTCTTTAGAAACACAACCTGCCCCAGTGTTGGATGATGTAGAAAATTTAGCGGAAAATTTAGGTTGAAAGAGGGTGCGTGGGTCTTTTTAATTGTACACTTAACACATCAGGTGAACCAGGTGAAAATGGATCATTCATCTAAAAGCCTACTGTACCATATAATACAGTTCATTCTATACTGTAATACATAATGCAAACAGACAAAAGTATGGACCAACAATAACATTGACACCATTACCTTTTACCTATTGTGTTTCATTGTACATTCAGGGCACAATAATAATAATTTAAACTTGTATTGGGTTGCCTTTTTTTCCAATGTTGAAAGAAATTAAATTTCACAATGGCAAAGATTTTGAGACAGGCTGAAAGTCACTTTAAGTTTCACTGTTAATATGCCACTTTATTGAGTTTTTTTTTTTCAGGCAAGAAAATAACCATTTAGATTCCCAAAATGTGGTCAGTTTACTTAAATAACACCCATTTGGAAATTGGAGCCGACGTTCTGAGGAGAAGCCGCTGCTGCAGCTGTTGGCCGGATCTCAGCTGCATGATCCAATGAACTGATCTGTGAAGTTCTTTGGTAATTCATCACTGGCTCTAATGTCTCTACCATTTTGATATCTTGAGGAAGTCATAGCACAGATTCACTGTAAACAATAAGCTTTACGCTATATTCAGTGAGTCATAATTCTATGAAAGGTGATGATGATGAGGGGTGATGTGTTTGGGGGGGAGGGCAATGGTGTGGGGGGGGGGGAGGGGGGGGGGGGGGGGGGGGGGGGGGGGGGGGAATTGTGCTCTCTGGTGATATGCTGTCCCCTGTTTGTTTGGTGCAGGTGGCCAAATCTCACATAGTGCTCCTTTAAGATCCTTCACAATAAAACAAGTAGGTAGAGTGCTGAAAATTAATTGCAACAAAAACAACCCATTTCACATTTACAAGGTCATTCCTTTGAAGTTACCAGCCAGACACTTGAGTATGAATGTTCTGCTTTTTTGACCTGCAGAGTTTTATGAGAATTCATCAAACTTTGGCTAAGTTTTACTTGAAGAGCTACCACAGCGGTGTACCAGACAAGATTACGGAGGAAATTATTCTTTGTACACAATCAGCTTCTATGGGAACCGTATGCTTTTCTACATTTTTGTCTTCACTTTCTACTGGAAGCATATTCTGAGCTGCTTGGCACAGGATGACCTTGTTTACTATAAACTTGAACGTGAGTAGAATTAGTATGAAGTGAAGACAAAAGTGTACTGAAAGTGCAAAGGAGATTTTGATATGCACTATGATAATTCAAAAATGAATCCATTTATCACTGCCCTCAAAAACTGTCTTAAATAACCACTACAACAATTCTGTTTCATTTCATTTTATTATTTATAAGGAGAACGCACATTAATCAGCATTTCTGTAAATTTGCCAGTGTTAGCCAGCTGGCTAATTTTCAACTGCAGTCGTTTGGTGGGATGTTCTGATATCATTGAAGAGATGGCTAAAAAGTAAAGACGACAACAAGACACCACAAAGACAGCAATGGCTATAAAATAAGCATTCTCAAGACAGTGTACACGTTGAAACCAGTGTTGTCTGTCTCATCACGCTACTTCCTGCCTTTATCCCTGACAGACAAGAGTCACACTGTAGTTGACATGGCCACAGGAGGTCTTTGTCAGGTAAACGTAAACATATTGTATGTGGATTTCAGCGTTTGAACAAATGGCAAACTGTCAAGAGACAGAGGTTACAGTGAGAGATAAAACAATCCCATTCAAATGAACAAGAGATCTTCTTGTGCAGTCCTGCTTTCTTTTATCTGAAGCCATTCATCTATATCACATTCTGGAGCAGCTCACTTTCAAGCACCAATGATAATGGACCTTTTTGATAGAGATTTCTGGCGATTTCCTTACAAAGAGGAAAGGAAATACATGGTGAGGGGGTGTCATTTCACATGTCTGTGCAAGCAATGTGTATGGATGTGAGGTTGTTTCACATTGATCAAAAAGCAGCCCAGCTGCAGATGTGGTAGTATCTGCTTATCACAGCATCCTGCCTGTCATTCAGAGGCTGTTAGTGAGCTGCAGATGCAAGGCTTATCTAACCTCCAAAAGACATAACAGACAGCAGCCTGAGCCAAGGCCGGCTGCTGCAAAACTGTCAAGCCAGTAAAAGGTTCCACACCAAATTAATTTCCACCATTCAACCTCACCGTACCTCTCAACTCCTTCCCTACTTCTCTTTTATGGCTTCAAAGCTATCAAAGTGTGAATGTGTTGCAGATCTTGTATATCTCGGAACATTGCAGCTCACAATCTTAATGTCATCTCTCTTTCATACATATTTTGCCAGTGATTCAGAAATAAAAAAAATAAAACAAGAAAGGTTTGACCTACGTCTTCAAACTAATGTCTCAATGTCTGTCTCACCGCTTCTTTCTCCTTTTGTATTCCTAGTCTATCAAACAGTATCAGATTGTGGATCAGAGTGTGAGGTGCTGTTGGTGTTGCTTCACCATTCACTCGGCAGAGGAATGATTTTTACAGCTGCTCAGGAGGGGGTTAACAATTTGATGACATGTCACTCACACAAGTACAGGTTTTTCTATTCCTGTTCTGCATATAACAAAAGGACGGATGGTGGATGGTGATGAAAATACATGCATCCATTATCAGTGTGGACCCAAAGTGGGTGAACACTGTGCCATTTCTCCTGCAAAATTAATTTTCTTCAATGAAGGGACAAACAGAGATTTGAAGAATCTATAGAAAATAAACTTGGTTTATTTCCAAAAAAAAAAAAAACAATACCCAAAAATAGTTTTCATTCTTTAAGAAAGTTGTCACAGAAAATCACAGACATAATTGTGATTATCTTAACAGACCTGAGCTTGATGCCTGAATGTACTGCAGTCATAGGATGTTATCCAGTGGCATTTTAGACTATACACTGAAGGCAAGACATTTTTAATATTGGATCCAATCAGCACGTCTTCATAGCTAAAACGAAAGGTGGCTTGCTAGTGCCTTTCAAAACAATCCAAAAGACCAAACTGGGTTAAGTTTAGGCAACCACTGCCGCTTTGTTAAGGCTGCACTATTCAGTATTTTTATATTAATAATGAATCAACTGACAGTATAATTTTAAAGAGATCACTGGTAATAGTCCCCCTCAACTTTAAAGAGACTTTAAAGCTGAGGAGGACTATTTTGTCTATTTTGGATCATCGTTTTTCTTTTCAGGCCATCAACTGTGCTCTCATCAACCTCATTTCCAGATACAGCAGGCAGCTGTTTCAGTTAAAAATCTCTAACAAACTCACCGATGCTACCTGCTCAACACTAAAAGAGAGACAGACTAAGGGTGTTTTCAAACCTGAGCTATTGAGTCCAGTTGAATCAGTGTCTGGTTTGTTTTCCACCTTGGCGTGATTCGTTTGGGCAGGTCTGAACACAGTTATTGAACTCGGGTGCATTCTGATTCACTTGGATTTTTCTCTGTGTGAAAAGAAACCAAATCGAGGGGAAAAGGCCCCAAGTTTATCATCTCATCCAGAGGAAGCATACTATAGGTTTAAAAACACATCTAACTTTTTAAAACATTTAGGAGCTAAATAGCCAGGTATTTCCCTCAGGAGATGGGGGAGTGAACATACGAGTTACATTTTCCTTGTGGTGAGGAACTAAAACAGCTAAATCATCAATATGTTGTTTAATTTCTCTAGGGGCTGCTATCAGGGCTATAGACTTATAATAGTCTTGTTATGTTTATCTTCAATGTAAATAGCATCACAAGCTGAAACCTTATCCATGCCTTTCTCCTGTGTTCACTACTAGTGTTGTTGTGGGGGGAGGGTGCAGAAAGCGCGTAAGCAACAGGAAACCAGAGCAATGATCCTCAAACCATTAATTCATCTTTTCCGATTGGAATATCCTTCCTGAAACAGAGAAGCACTATGCTCTGCCATCAGGGATTTGGAGGAAGCGTTTAGGAGGGTGAGGCGGTGGGAGGCGCTGGAAGAGAGGGAGTGGGGGAAGAAGAGAGAAGAGAATAGTTCATTTCCCAAGGAGCCCTGGTAGAGACTATCAGTTTCTGAAGAGTGCACTCAGAGAGAAATTTTATCGCCTTCATATTTTTGTCTTCTGTAAACAGTACTTCTTATCTGTCCTCACCTCCTTCTCTACATCTGGAAAAGCGAGATCCTTTTTTGCATTTTTATGAGCTGCATTATGAAGCATAGCAAATCAATTTATGCTGCAGCTGTGTTGCTCTTAACTGAATCCTGCTGCTTTGTCAATGCATCGTTTTAAACTACATTTATTTTTTAAAACAACTTAGCAAAAGCGTATCCTAGTGCTTGAGAAACCCTCCTTTCTATCTGGGTCTGTCTCTTTCTCTTTACATGGTAATTTGTTTTTGTCCCCTCTGTGCTCCTGTTGTTCGCGTGTTTTTGTGTATATGTGTGTGTATGGGGCACCACATGAATGTTGATGCCATGGAGTTGGGGAAACAAGATGTGGGGGCGAGTGTCAGCCCAGATTACAGCCAACCAGTCTCATTTCTTTGGCACCCACACACCAGGAACTTCTGACGTAATGTAAATAGTCATACAGCCTTAGGATGAAGACTGTAGTCATCCTCATCATTATCATTTTTATGATCATAATCTTCCCACCTCGATTCTTTAGCCCCTTTAGGTCTCTTCAGCAGAATGTAATAACTTGAGACAGAAAAAAAGGTTTTGTTGACTGCAAAGACAGGCACTGAAAATTATTATCACATTTATGTGATATTAAATTTCAGTTTGCTGTGTCCTTGGCAAGCATTTCTTGTCTCATCTGAAACTACTAATATACAATATACTCTACAGTAATGCTCAAACTGTAACTTTCATTGCATCTTTAATTTCTCTGCTGAAATTCATGACATAAACAAATAATCAAAGAAAGCCAGAAACAGCAACAGCAAGTAAAACAGCAACATTTCCTTTAAATGCCACACAGAACAAATACATCTATTATGTTCTGAGTTACAGTTTGCATTGCACTGTAATGGAAATCTCAATGTATGATACAATCAGTGGGGAGTAAGGGGTGTGACAATACTAATAATCAGGGAGCGGGATTCCCATGTTTCTTAAATATTCCATAAAATGCTGCTTCTTTGAGTCCCCAGGTGTATTGTTCTGCCATTTGTCACTATATGCCAAATCTATATGTCCATGCATGTCAGAAAAGCATTTTTGTATATTTCTATATCAAACCCCATTCATTTTTCTTCCTTCACACAGATTTTGGGGCACCCATGGGACATATATAAAATTCCAAAATTCAAATCATTAAACCTGCAGTGGAGTGCTAGTTATCAATAACATTACCAATTATTGGAAGCACTTTCTTCAGCTGATGTATATATGGCTTGACACTTGGGATTACAACATGCGCTGGGCGAGCTACCCTGTCTTCCTCTTCCTGCACCTCCTCCATATGTGGGGGTGAGGGAGGGGGTGAGTGACGCTCAACATCAGACTGAAAGCTAACATTAGTATCTCTGTCTATCTCTCCTGGCTAAACATCCTGTTTCATGTGGAAACATCAAACTGGAGGAAAACTGTGATCTGAAAACTCTTTCATACAACCTTCTAGGGCTGAGCAATATGGCAAAGAAATCAAATCTTTTTTCAAGCTTGGGGTTGATTAACGATTATAATCGATTTTTGTTTGCGTGTAAAATGCAGGCTTAAAAACCCTTATTTTCTTAAGACAGTCGAGCAAGACTAAGAAAAAGACCTGCACCACCTGCAAATCTGTCATCATTAAGTATAAAATGCAGGTTATCCCACACAGTTATTGACTGTCAGTACCAGATGCTTCATGGGCATCCAGTTTAATAATCAGTTTCAGCACAGACAGAGCAGAAAGGTCAGCTCACTAATTGACTGCTGCTGTTTGTGTTTCTTTATAAGACATCACCCTGATATCTGCAGACTGCTGGTTAGTGTTTGCTACCTGGCAGGCAGGGACAAACTTAACAAAATAGAATCTGAAAACTTCAGTGGACTCGCAGCACTTAAACTTTCATTATCAAAGATGATACCTCATCAAGTAACACAAACCGAGAGCACAGATCAGTACGCAGAGTCATTTTCAGACTGTACTTTTCATGGATACGACTGAAATTCACTACAAGATAATCAGAGAGTCATGACCGCTGTAAACTGCAGGTGCGCATGTAGTTTAACTGATTATGTCACAGTTTACGGGACTGACGTGACTTAAAATGGTTAATGTATCAGTTACCGTCTATGTTACTTTCTGACTAAAAATAACCTTTTTGTCCTTACTGTAATAACTAGATTTTCACAATTTAGACATTTAACACATTATGCAAAAACAAAAATTCAAATTGATTGAATTAATTTGAGATATCGCCCAGCCCTACTACAACCTTCCATGAAATGATATAAGTATGTCAGTTTAAGGTGTGTACAAACAGATAAACACAAACATATATGCGTATGTAAATACATACATTGTGCACTATGTTACTAGACCGGATGAGTGTGTTAACCGAGGTAGCTGTGGCATTTGGCGTTTATTGCTATCCAGGGTTTAAGCAAAGGTGAGAAAAAGGCATTAGTATTGATTGCTCTTCTAAGGAGTCAAAACCACTTTAACTGCAGTTGTCTTTGTTTAATTCCAATCTGTCCCTTTCAGCAGTGTGTGCTCTTTACTGTGACCTCTAATAAGTGATGTCATCAGCCATCACAGCTACTGGTGGGAGGGCACTCCTCTAGGACAGCCCTTTCCCATCATTTGCAGTTAAAGAGGAACTAGGAACGTCCTCTCCCTGGGCCCTGAATACCCAGTTTCCTTTGCATTTGCAGAACCAGCCAAACCCACGAGCAATGTAGCTTTTCTGTCACACACACATCTATACAAATATTGTTATGTAAACCCACTGCCATGAATATCTTCCCTGGTGCATACATGCTTATACACAAATACACACAACATCCTTGTACATGCATTCACATTTGTGCTTGTATAGTGTGCCCCCCTCTTTTTGTGCTGTACACAGCATGATTTTCTCAAATTTTAAAAAGTAGGGGACAGCGAGCAGACAAATTTATATTCTTGCTTAAAATCTGCTGATAGAAAGGGTGCCAAATGTTATAATTTGAACTAAGAAATCACAAATTACTGTGTTTGGGCAGCTGTGGTTGGGTAGCTTGTGATTTTCAGTCAGCAGCAGTTTCTGCTTGCAGATGTATGACGATGTTTGACCTAGTGAAGGGTTGCAATCCATTCATGCAATCTATCATTTCACTAGATGACATCTGACCGCACTCACACCCAGAGGGGATGAATGTAACAAACAACAGAATCTACAGTATTGTGCAATTACCAGAGCATCAACAAGGCTGAGGTGGAAAATGCTCCTCAGTTTATTTTACTGTCAGTAATGTCAGTGAATACATTGTGTTGTTATGAGTAGCCAAGCATGCCAGGAGTTCAAAGCAGACAAGGAGGTTTTGCCTGTGGAGCTGTTGTGACAAGGAGAATAATTGCGTCACGACCAGTATGACACGCAGTTCAGTCAAGGAATAGTGTATTAAAATTCACAAGGTTCAATGGTCAGTGCTGGTCTCACAGAGAAGATGCTCATTGATGCTGAAGAAGCAGCTACAAACATGACAGTCAGTGGGCAAAGCTGAGCCACTCCACAGAGCATTGTGTATTTCATCACTCACAATGGAAGAATCTGACTGAACCGTGTGAATTCTTGGATCGTCAAAATCATCCTCAGTCAGAATAAAGTGTTTTCAGCCTGTGCATTGTAAAATTGGGCTGCAGATTTTCTAACATTTCTGTCAAATGGTGGTATAGCTAATGTCCTCCTGTCTTCAAATTTCTCACTTTTAAGAAAAAATGTCAACATTCCAGCTTTTCAAATGTGAATATTTTGTATTTCTTTTGTCTTCTATGGCAGTAAACTGAATATCTTTAGATTATAAACTAACAGTCAGGACAAAATAAGACATTTGAGGATGTTACCTTGGCTTTGGGAACAAGTGACTGATATTTTTCACCAATTTTGGACATTTTAAAGCCCAAAAGACTAATTGATTAATCTGGAAAATAATTGATAGATTAATTGATAATGAAATAATTGTTAATTGCAGCCCTACATGTAACAGAACAATTTTCTTTTCTTTTTTTTTAATTTGAACATATGGACTTTTGAACACCATTATCTCAACTGTTCTTGTGCCCAAAAATGTTTACATTAAAAAAGGTGATCCACATAGTTGGGGGTATATATAGAATCAAATATAAAGCCACTGACACCCCTTTTTGCCCTGGTCTAATAGTTACACACAGCTTTTTAAGAAATACTGTATATAGCATGTTTCCCATTGGAAAAAGGACTGTGTAATCCACCCAGTCTGTTCTCCACTTCATTATCTATATATCTTTTGTGTTAACCAGTCTCAATAAATGCAAAATTAACTGTCTTCTTCCTTTTCATTGGGTTTTCATTGACGGCCATTGATATACATTGTGGGAAATTTAATAAGTGTGTTTATTATTATTAAATTCTACCATTTTTAAAACTCATTAAACACAGTCTAATTGGTCTAGTCTCCATAAAAAGGGATGAATGGTTTGAAAATAGATCCACTCTATATATGCAGGATGATGGAAACAAAAGAAAACAGTGTAAAAAATTGAAATATAAAGACACAAATCCCGTTCAACTAATCCTAATCCTTTATGTTACATTATACCTGCTGACTGACCAGTGGAACGGCTCATGACACTCTTTCTTTGTCCCACAGATTTAAGATCTGTTATACTTCGATAAGATAGTCAAGTACTAGCTGGAGCACTTCTCCACCAATTCCCCTTTTATATCAGGAAAGAAAGACAGCTGACGCTCATGCCTCTCCACATTGTTCTTAGATTCAATTACTTTATTGTATTACATCATTTATTGTATTTGTCTTGCTGCAAATGCATCATCTCTTAGTGTCCCCCCCAAAAAACGTGCATCGTACATCCAGTAACTCTGTGTGTTTGTTTTAAATTGCAAGGAATCTATGGCCTTGTCCCTAAGGGTTTCCACCAAACTTTGCTTGTTTGAGTATGATGAATGATGTTGGGAACCTGCAGGAATTGTTAGCTTCTCGTTTTAAATGTCTAAAAGAGTTTGCCCAATAACTAAATTAGCCACAAATCTTGCAAGGTCGCTTACTATGTGTACTTTTAAGTCTGTGCCCTTATACATCTCTGTTTATTCAGTCAGTATCTCCATTTAATGCACACAAACAGATGGAAGAACAGATTATTTTACGGTTGAGTCTCTTCAAGGCAGTTGGTGTTGCTCGACACTCAGCACTGTGGGGGGCTTATTGATATTGTTTACTATGAATACTGATTCTGTTCATCAAGATCAGACTTGCAGGTCAGGCACCCTTTAACCAGTCGCTTTTCCTCCTTAAAATCCACTATGGGCCTGTTCGCTCTAATTGAGAATCAACAAGCTTTCTGCGGGATCCTTGTGCTTATGTATGTGTGTCATCAGGCTGTAGAGCTTACTCTGTAAATCAAGAGGTCTTAAGTTTGTAAGGCAGACAGAGGAAGGTTACTGGTGGATTGACGGCATTGGAAAGTTGTGCATTAATGCTAAAGCATGGATCATCCTGTCATATCTGTTACCCAGTGACCCCATAAGTATATGGTTAAGGGGCTTATGAGATAGGGTTTTGATGTAAATTTTAAGACAACATGATGTTTGAGCCTCTGTAGGTTAAGGGGACTGCAACCTAGACTAAACTATGCAAGCAAAGCACAAAAATTAGTACATTAAGAGCAGTATATGAAAAGGTACAGCTTATTTTTGAATATTATTTACTGTATAATTACAGAGGTTGATACTATACTAATGAGGTATGAAATCAATACTGTATCTCTTCTACATAATGGAATATTGTGATTATTATTTGACAGTATCTATCTTAATCTATGTCTGGATTACTGACTGAGAAAGTAATATGACTATAATGTACATGATCACAACCTTAAATATGAGTAAAACCCTTGTTAAAAAGCCTAATCTTCCTTCGTTTACATGCCTGTTATTGGGAAACCTCTTTTATTTTTATGTGAATCCATCAGGTAAAAACAAATGCTAGCTAAAGAAGCCAAAAATTCACTGTATGCAAACACTGGGAAAAAAATTAAGTGTGCAATATAGAACGAGTTTCGAATAAAGAGGCCGCTTTATATGTCTGTATGTCACTGACTTGCATGATTCCCCTCCTGTCGGGCCAATTAAAATGAAAAGATGAAGAGAGACCTTCAGATAAAACAGCCTGCAGAAAAAAATCAATCAAAACATAAGTAACAGACAGTTTTGGCTGGATTATCTATTTATGGTGCCAGTTAATATATTGTAGCATGATGAGCATTTTTCCCTCTGGACTTAGCTGAGCTTGGTTGTGCATGGCCTGGCTGCACTTGAACACAGCACAAAGACTACAGAGGATGACCTTACAGATTGATACCTGCAAACAACATTAGTAATACATTCCTTTTTTGGTCTAAAAACATTCTGAGAATATTACTTGTAATGTTTTAATAATGTTTTCAGCGGAAAGTTTTCTTTTGGTTCCTGGGACATTCTAGGATAACATTCTCTTAAAACTTCTTCCTAAAAATGTTTATTGATAACATTGTTACAATATTATGCCCAAATGTTCCTTAAAACGTTTTCAGCAGGATGTTTTTTTTGGTTCTCAGAATGTTCTAGTGTAACGTTCTCTAAGAACATCCTAAAAATGTTTGATGACAACCTTCTTAAAATGTTCAGTGATAACATTGTTAGAACATAATGCCCTGTGTTCTTCCTTTGTTATCATGTAACATTGTGGGAAGGTTTTATGAAAGACCATTCTATAATATGTTACCTCAACAACGTCCTCAAAACATCCTCAGAAGAGCAGTTAAAACATCATGTCTTAGTTAATATTTAACCTTACAGGAACATTATTTTAATGATAAACATCCTTAAAACATTCTTTCAACATTGCATTAAAAAGTTTTTTTAAAACATTATTAGAACTTGTAGGTAATGCTAGCCAATGTTGTGGGAACGTTCCCTTCTAGCTGGGTTGTACTGTACTTGAGTATTTCCATTTTATGCTATTTTATACCACTCCACTACATTTCAGAGGGAAATATTGTACTCTCTACTCCACTACATTGATTTTACAGCTCTAGTCACTTTTCAGATGAAGATTTGACACAATGGATAATATAACAAGCTTTTAAAATACAACACATTGTAAAGATGAAACCAGCGGTTTCCAATCTTTTTGGCTTTTGACGTCTTACAAAAAGCAGTGTGTACTCAGGGTCACATTTCAGATGTCTATGAGTTGTTAACAGCTCCACCAAAAAGTGATTTTTCCCTCTAAACTTCCCACATGGTTTCATTTCAGTAAATGTTCAAACGATCCAATATTTGATCAAAAATCAAAGATTAGAGAAAAAGTCCAAAAACTGAAAACAGATGCTTCTGATGCTTCAGTACAAATAATCTAGTTATGTCATATATAATAATATATCAGTCAGAGGGACGAAATGAGTAATTTTACTTAGTACTTTAAGTACATTTTGCTGCTAATACTTATGCAACTTTACTTAAGCAGGATTTTTGATGCAGGACTTTTACTTGTAATTAAATATTTTAACATTGCTGTGTTGGTACTTTTACTTATATAAAGGATCTGAGTACTTCTTCCACCACTGTTTCATTGATTGTTCAAGGTTATCAATCAGCTAGGCTTTAAGGAACTTGGTATTAAGTTCTGATTGAGTGCAGGTTGAAGGTTTAAGTCAAAGTGCATATGTTCATCATAGTCAGTGATTCCATTAAGTGTATTAGACAATTTGTAGAAAACATTTGTTGCTGGGTGTGTTAGTTAGTGGCCAGGGTCATGGATTCAATCAAGTTCAAATTGATCATTCTGATTTTTGAGGGGAAATGAGTGCACAGTCAATTTAAGATCAAATTGGGTTATGTGTTTACTTGATCAGTGCAGGCCATTGTAATGATTGGAGTGGGCTGGTTAACTCCTTTTTCTAAATTGCTAAAGCAGTGTGTGCAGCATGGTACAATCGACTGATCCGAGGTTCTGGGATTGAAAGTCCAAAAAGTGGTGGAAACTGTGGAAGGAGATCTGTGGACTTTGTTGTCATGTTCAAGTTTAGTGGCTATCTGGCAATGAAGAGTCAAAGCTGACAATCTAGTCTTAGAAGAAAACAAACAGAACTTGGACTGAATAAAAATTAATAAGAGGCATGTGGCGTTATTAGTGTAGCCCTTTTTTTTCTTCCAAAAATGTCAATTTACAAGTCCAATTCATTTGATATTTTATGTAAAAAAGTAAAAATAACTTGTTACTTCCCACCTCTGCTGATTAGTTTTGTACATGGTGGTAATTAGTTTCAAAGTTATTTGCTGGGAAAATTGCAGGAGAAATTTGTTTCTGTTTCAGATAATGATTACAAATTTCTTTGGGTGAAAACAAGTTTGGTTGTAGCCTCATGCATCACTGCGTTTAATTAAAATGCAAAGAAGTTCCCAAATGATTAATCATAATTTAGAGCATTCCCTTTAGCTTTACTTCTTTACAAAGTCTCTGACAGGAGTTGGTTTGGACTGAGTGCCTCAGCAGGCACCTTTATAGTAATCTTCCAACCTTGGCGGCGTACAGCTTTCTATTTTGTTCTTTCCATTTCTGCAAGAATACACAAGAGCTTAAAAACAAGGCCTACAATTAGTATATGTTAACAGGGGGAGGTTACACGTTCAATGAACGAGCTAATTGCTTTTTACTCTTAGAGGAACACATTAGATCTCCTTTTTAATGTTGTCTGGCAAGTGAAAAAGCAGAATGATAATAACAGAACACGTTCAATCTGATCACCTTTAGCAAGAGTGACTTGGAAAGCTGAAAGTAATGGTTTAGATTTAGAGGGTGATTAGAAAAAAATGTGAAGATTTAAAAAGTATTGTTTTTTTGTTCTTTATTTGACTTCCACTTGTAATGATAATAATAATAAACAACAGCAATTATAATAGGATAATGATGGGTCAGCAGATCAGTGCCCCAGGACCTGGAAGGGTTTCACCCTTTATTAGGTGCAAACAAACAGGAAGCTTAATGTCCTGGTCATCTGTGATACTCCCACCCTAAACCTCCCACCACTAGAATACTGGTTGTGTGTGTGTCTGTGTAGCCAAGTCCAGAGAAAGGCCATCTGTTACAATCTCACCTCACCCCTCTCTCTCGCTTTCCAAACCCCCGTTGTTTACCCTCCCACGTCCTCGTCCTCCTCCTACCTCTCAATAAACTGACTTACTGCTGTCTGCCCGTAACTAACAGCAGCTGAGCAGGACCCGATCTGGTCTGATTTCTGGTGTGAAAATTGTGAAAACTTTGGATAGGGAAAGGGAACATGGTAAAGTCTCATATATGCCAACAAATTATCCAAATTAAACAACAAATGATGTTGTTTATATCCATGTTTACTTGCTAGCAGTCTTTTTCTTCACTGCCTTTGTAGGATCATTGATATGCTTCTTTGCACGTTACGACTGTTGATAACTGGAATAGTGTATAACAATTTATGTCCTGCGGCGCAATCCAAACAAAATGAGGACCCACTTGTTAGTTTATCTTTGACATAGTGGTGATTTTCCTTTCTTTCATACATATACAGGATTTTGCATTTTATGGTTACGCTAGCTCCTCTGTCCTCTCCTCTGCTCTCTTTGTCGGTGTTTGACTGAGGGCGGGGCTCAGCTCCTCCCCACACACACACTCATAGAGCGGACAGCGGAGCAGAGAGGCTGCAGTGGAGACAGTGAACCAGAGGCCTGTACTACAAAGCAGGGTTTGGGGTTAGTGGAGGTAACTTCACGTTTAACTCTGGGTTTTCAGGGTTACGACAGTGGTTCACTTCTTACCGGGGTACATTGCCATGGCAACTTATGCTGAACAACTAGCAGGTTAACTTCAGAGGATTGGATCACAACCTGTCAACACCCTGACCACTGACCATCACTGGAGATCACTGTAAAAAAAGAGTCATCATTCTTACAGGTTCCTGACGTGGACAAAAGTCCTGAGTTACAATAAAGTGACAAGTAAAAAAGAGCAATATATATTTTTATAGGTCAGTGGAAACATTTTATTGTTCCAGGCTTTCTATTTCCACTCTGGTTTTTAAACAAGGCTTCTAACAACGGAGAGATTGTTTACATCACTAAACAAATAATGATGATTTTAGTTTAGCTAAGTTGATTTTATCCCCAGAGTGATAGTTGACAGTGTGGATGATTTTACACTCTGATTCATCACTGCAGCTCAGAGTAACATGAGACAACTGTGTGATGATAACTGTAAATAAAAGCGAAAGCTTGTCTTTTATTAGTAAAATAATCCACACACTGTTAATTGGCTCCCATGATTATAAATAGATAGACCTCATCAGTCATTAACTATGTTTCCACTCTTTGCTTCGGTAGCAGAAACAGTTAATTAATGTGACATATTCAGAATGGTTTCTTCGTCATCTAACTAAATAGCAAAGCACTCTATACTTAAGTCATATATAATAATATGTACATGTATTTTAAACCTTAGGCTACTTTTAATATTTAGAAATTATTTCTAGTCTTTATACATCCTCTTATTCTGTTGTATGATTACAGGCTTGTTTACATTTCACCTCAATGAACATGACTTTTTACTGTCCGTAAAACAGAAGTTTTCCACAGGTACTCGGTATCACCGTGTCATCTCATATCACATGAAATACTTCATTCATGGTTCTGATGATGTCGCTTATAATTAACAATCCCACCGCTTTCACATGAACACGCTCATAGCTAGATCGAAAAACCCAGAGTTGACTGAGCAGGTTGATAACCAGCTTCGTAGTACCGGTTACCTGGATGATCAATGTTAGGCTCAGTGAAGCCAGATAAAGAAAAGATATCCTGGGTATGTTGAACTTGCATTGTAGTACAGGCCCTTGGTGAAGTGAAAGAGAAAGTTATACTCAAGTTAACGACAACTGTGCTCGTTAGTGTAACTTCAATAAAAAGTAAAAAGCCAAAAAGTACTTTATTAAACCCCCTGTTCAACAAGCATAAACATGTAGAAAAGTGGTATTTTCAACTGCTTAGTCTGCAGTTTCGCATCCACCGCCGCTATGTTTCACACAACCACAGCGCACTGGTTAATTGGAGAATTGTTAAGAACAAGCTAAAACAAAAGCTGTCTGTATGTAACCTAACTGTTTAGTTTAGTAGGTAACGTATATTAAAAATTTGGCAAATTCTTGTAAACTTAGATATAGACTGAGATGGCAGCCCTCACTCCTAAACCAGCCCCCTCCTCTCTACCAGCGGTACCTGCAGGCAGTCAATCACAGAGTACAGGACAGGAGGAAGGACTGATAGTGACTAATGTCTGTGTACTTCATTCTTTGTAAACTTCACTTGGTATTTTGATGTCAGGAATATTATTCATTTTACTGACATTTTTAGATTTCTTACCAGTGAGATATTATTGAGTTTATATAGTGACTTTGCTGTTGTAAACATTACTGTTGTTGCTCTAGAAACAATATTGTCTATTCTAATCCTGTTCTGAATTTATTCTTTTTTTAAAATGAAAACTTTCACAAACATTCCTTAGTAATGAAAAAGAACTGGACTGATAAGAGTATGGATAAGATAAAAATACAACCACACTCGTCCCAGCTGGCTTGTGGCTACAGCCTGACTATGGGAGGATGAGAAATCACAATTCAAATCCATTCACTATAAGCCTTGTTTTTACCATGGCACACAGTGTTTTTTTAAATAAATATTGTAATGATAATAGTCCAAAATTATGTGAAAATGCATAGCTTTTAGTAAAATCATATCATCTCCCACTCCCCACAGCACCTAAGCCCTCCAGAAACCTAGGGACAAGTCTGATATAATACTGTAAGGTATGGGGTAATCTGGGAGAGTAGGCAGAGGTAAACAGGCTACCATAACTGTGGTAATACTTCACTTGTTAACCTGCACAATAACACATAGTGTATGTAAAAGTGTAACTAGTTAACTATTTTAGTATGGCTTTAGCAAAAAAATGTGTCCAATAAGCAATAAATTGAAGTACATTTTTACACAAATGCAAACTATATGTAAGCTGGATATCTAAAAACTTTTCACCCACAACTTCAGTCCAGTTTTAATGGACACCAAGATGTTATTTCATCATCTAATCACCAAAACCACACATACTGGGCTGCGAGGTCTGTTGCTCCAACAGTAGTGGCAAACTTCAGCTGTTATAAAAAGAAATTCTTCATGTATTTTATGATATTTTTGCCATCACCACTAATTTGTCCATGGTTTGGCTGTGGTCTTCAGGTAAGTTGATATACACAGCACTGTGCAAAAGTTTTATCCACTAAAAGTAAAGTGAGGATGTTGTCAAAAATAATGCCATCAATAGTTTTTATTTATCAATTAACTTTATACAAAGTTCAGTAAACAGAAGAAACCTTGGTTGCTCCTGCATCTTGGAGAATCTGCCACAGTCCTGTGGATTTAGGCGTCTCAGTTGTTCCTGGCTCTTCATGTAATCCCAGACTGACTCCATGATGTTAAGATCAGGGCTCTGGTGGGGTCATTCCATCTGTTGGCTCCTCAGGACTGCTCATTCTTCTTGTCACTGAAGACAGTTCTTAATGACTTATTGCCATGCTGCAGAATACATTTTGGACTGATCAGAGGCCTCCCTGATAGTATTGCTTTATGGATAAGAATCTAAACATCTAAAGTGCCCAAAACTCACAGTACAGTATATGCAAATACACATACATATGTATGTATATATATCCCTCTAATATATATATAATATGTGATTGACTGTGACACTTAGCTCAGGCACTCCCCTGGTTCTTCACATCGTTGAGTTGAATCATCCCCCTCTACTCCCCATCCCACCTGCCCAATAACAAACTAACTCATGCTTTGAGCTGCTGGGTTTCTATACGTCAGCTTATTTGTGCCTGTAATTATGGGCTGCAGTAAAACCCACTGGCCAGAAATTGTTCTGTAAATAACAGCAAAAAGTGCTGTATTGTCACAGCAAAGTCAGTGAAGAGATTAATAACACAAGTACGTACCATAGAACTCCATGATAATTGCTCTCAAGGGGAATTGGTGTATGTGTGTGTGAGAGAGAGAGAGTAAGAGAGAGACAGGCTATGAATACAATGAGATCAGCTGCAAGTAAATCATCGCAAAGCCACATTTATCACTGAGGCTGAAACGTAATTAGCCTGTTGTAGCGAGGGCAGGCACATTCTCCAATGACAGACATATGCAGACATTTACAGCTTCATTCAGGCCAGGAACCAGGAGGTTATGCTATAAAAAACACAAATCTCTCATCTACAGTAATAGGTGTACCTGTACATTATGTTTTGAGGGGTACAGTATGTGTCTTTCTGTTTACTTCTGTATGCTTGCAGCATTGTGTGTGCTAATTGGACTTGTACACTGAAACTTCAGTGAGGACATTTTTGCAAAGTCAGGTCATTTTGTGTTTATATTCAGGTGAAAGTTGATGTTGGGCATGTAGCGCAGATGTTTAAACTTATAGTTATGGGACAGGCATGAATGTCAGTGGATGGATCTCACAAGGACAGAAGTACAACTACTGTGTGTGTGTGTGTAAGTTTGCACTCACTCTTAATGAAGCCGGTCCCATGGGTGCAGTGATCTTCCCAACGGAGGCTTTTCACGGTGTGGGTAGTACAGGTTAGAGCAACCTCCCTGCTGCTGTTGTACTCCAAGAAAATTGCTGTTGAACCCTTGAGGAGGAATCAGCAGAGAATTCAACACAAACGTCTCGACTTCAAACCTTGCATGCAGTGAAGCTGCAGTAATTTAAGCCATATCTGCACTAATGTGGGTGAATGTGACAACACTGTATATGTGTTCAAAGATTCACATACACCATACACACTGGTATTTTTAGATTGTTTTCTAAAAATTAATTAACAAAGGTCATAACAATAATACAAGAGTTAAACCTCCTCTAGTGGACATGTGTGTGCCACTTGAGCCTGAAACTTTAAACTGGTTACACCAAAACATTTTTACTTTGCCTGTTTGGCATTTATGTCAAGTGTTAAGAAGTGCACTGGCAAGCCAGGACTCTCTGAAATAGATCTATGAAAATCATACACCATTGCTTTTACACTTTAGTTGTCAAAAATGTTAGTGTGAATTGAAAATCAAACAAGGACTCCAAAGAGTTTTAAACCCAAACAGTGAATGTTTATTGATATTTCTGATGATCTCAATCCAGCTGAGCATGTTTTTCACCTGCTGAAGACCAAACTGAAAGCAAAAAAAAAAACATGCAGGAAGCAATACAGCAATACAGACCTGTCAGAGCATGACCAGGGGAAATGCATCAGTTCATGTCTGTGAGTCCGAGAAATAGGGGACAATGTATATAACACAGTTCAGTTTACCCTCAAATTACAGCTGAGAGTCAACACTTTAACCTCACAGTCATTGTTTCATTTTGAATCCAGTCCAGCCTACAGAGCCAAAACAATGAAAAATGTGTTACTGTCCTAATACTTTTTGGCTACACTGTATGTAATCGTATAGACTATAAATAAGTCTCTTAGATATATTGTGTATATCTTCCTTACATATCTCTACATACATAACCCTTTACTTTCTCTATCGAACCATACCAACTACATTTTCATGACTTTCATGACCCTGTAACTGAAAAAGGAAATATGCTCTTGCTCAAAGGAACAACAAACCTGATTGATACTAAGTTGTGATTAAGCACTTGCCCCCAGTATTTCTGCTGATTTATTTTGGATTCAAATCTATTCTTTGCTACTTTACGAGTCCACTTCTCTAGCCTTGGACCTGCTGTTATTCTTCATATCCATTCACACCCTTTCGTTTCTCCTTATGTGATCGTTCAACCACAAACACATGGGGCACAATATAAATTCGAGTGTTAAAACTCCATTTGCTTAATACCAAAATGCAGAATGACTTACCTAGTCTGAAGCAACTGTAGTTGTAGCGTTGTGTAAATGTTTAACTGTACTTTATGTTGTCTGTATCACAAACAAACCATCTCTCTTTCTTTCCCACTTTCTCCATCATCCTCTCTTTCTCTCATGTGCAGGGCTGTTTGAGGAAGTACCATTCTTAGCAGTAGCACTGACTGATGCCACATCAGGCAACAACAGGCGCAACGGGGGCCCCAGCACATTTTGAGGCGCTTTCATCTCCCAGCATGCTTTGTGTTGTTGTTATCTGGCATTTGCAGCCTGCTGTGGGACTAAACAGTAAACAGGAAGTGCTGTGCTGACACAGCCATGCCGCTAACGCCGTAGAGAGCCTCTGCAGCACTCAGAGCCAATTTTAATGATAATCAGCTATACATTCTTTCATTGTTGAAGTATCAGGCATCTGCACCTGAGTGTGTGTATGTGTGTGAGAGAGAGAATACGCTGTGTGCATACTGGAATGTCATTATTTGGCTTTTGGTTGCCTTATTGTGAGTGTTTTATGAATCAAATGATTTTTATTGGCTTATTTAGGTTTGATGGTGACTTTGATGCTTGTGTTATAATAATGAGCGTTTAAATATGTATCAGATATTTACGTTTGTAAATTAGTTGCAATTTATGTCCTTGTTAGTTTTATGCTTTTCTTATATGGATGAAGTAATTCTGCATGGGTGAAATAATTCACCTTAGGGAAATAGTTGTGTGCAGTGTCTAATAATATTGTGTGCATTTGTGTGTGTATGTGTGTCTTGTAGTGACTCAGCTGCAAGTAAGAAGTGAGATGAGCTGAGGACAGGAATGGAAATCAACAGGTTGTCACCTCTGGGCTACTGTATGGCCTCTGATGTATGTGTGTGTGTGTATGTGTGCGTCCAAGAGAGACATACACACACACACAGAGAAGGAGAGAGGAGGAAAGAGAGAGAGACGGGCAGCTCCTACCTCAGGGTGAGACTGAATCATTCAGCGACACTAGTAGCCAGAGGTGAGGCTAGTTCAGCCTCGCTGGTCACAAGTTTTCAAATTTTACGTTCTCGTCCTCAGCCAAGGGGCCTATTCTGAAAGTGTCAGGTCCTCATTTGTTAGATCACATCAAGCCAAATCAAGTCACCTATCAAGTAAAATGTATTAGATGTTGTATTTGCTGATGTTGAGCTGATGTATACCCCCGCAATTCATACATCATCTTGAGTCTGCTGCCATCCAGAATAAACCATGGACAGCTGTATATTCAGTTCTTTGTGACCACTCACCAGTTCAAATGTATGTCTTAAATGCAAGTAACTCTAATGTTAAACCACACTGCTTCCAATTAGAGAGTTTTACATATTGAAAACATCACTAAGAGTAATACAGCTCAACAGTCAAAGCATCATACAACACTGTATCTGCTATTTTTAAAAAAAACAAGCCAACAACATTATAACAATTGAGAAAACAACTGTGAAGCCACATGGGATTTTCTTTCATTTTTCTATTGTGAATTATAGTCTGACAAATCACCTTGAACTCTTGACTGACGGCTAATCACAGCTAGTTTGGGTGTAAACATCAACAGTAATTGAGACAATTCTGCTGAGGCAGTGTGAGCAGCAAGGATAATTATTGTGATTGTATCTGTGAAATATTCCCATCAAAAAAGGCAAGGGTTTCAGAGGAGTGCCTGGGGCTTGACATGCTGTTTTTCAGGGATAAGCTCGCAGCCCATTAAGGTTTTAAGTGTTGAGCCTCAGTCACTCTCTCAAAACACTGTGGTTTACCTGCCCCAGTCAACAGCCAGGAAGATAATTAGCTTACTGAAGCAGGACAGCGGTACTCTACTGCCACTGAGTAAAGATGAATTGCTTTGCCATGTCTGAATTCTGTCGGTATATACATACATAAATCAAACAGTGAACTACAGATAATCTACACTTGCAGCATGTGGGGATTCCTTATCAAATGACAGTTTGAACAAAACCACATCATATCATTATGAAACCCAAAGACAATAAGGTTTACATAGTTAACACATAGTAAACATTACACGTAATCATTATTGTTTTTGCTTCATGACTGATTTATCTTACCAGTAGCATGCTGCACAGCATTATTATTATTATTATTATTAGCAGTAGTAGTGGTAGTAGTAATTCATTGTTTTCTAAAGTGTATCTAACTTTTAATCCCACATAATAAACCATCTTAATAATTAATATCTAACACAGCTTAACCCCCAAAAATGTGTATAATGTAATTTTTACTGCAATATTTCTTTTATTCATTTAATTTTAATGTTTATTTGTGTAAGGACAAATATATAGCATGATGCCATGTACCACAGCATTTATAGCCTGTCTCTAAATGGGCCTTTAAAATACAGTGCATTAAACTCAACAATAAAATATAATAACATCCATTCCAAATTTCAAATTTCCTGCAATTTTGTTACGTTGGTTATGGATATATTACTCCAATGAATCAGTTGCGACTGTCTAACTTACTGTCTGACTAAGCTCATTAATGTCACATGCATGTTGAAATTAAGTTTTCTATTAATGAAAACTGCTTAACACATCAACACCACCACTCTAATGATAATTATAAGATATCTGTGATATTTTTGCAAGATTCTTTATAATCCACTGCACATTAAATTGCATTTAAAGTATATAATGTAATTAATGCAAATTATTCTGTATGAGAACATTTAGTATAAAACATAAAGAACTACTGTTTTTCTAAGCTTCTTGAATGTAGCATCCAAGTTAAACAAGTAAGCAAGACTGAATAACTGACTTCTTTAGTGAAAATGTGATAATTATTCAGAGCTAGTAGTAGACGTGTATTAAGCACTTTTTGGTTGCTATTGTACTACATAATGACATGTTCAACACTGTCAATTATGGAAATTAAGACAGAGGTTCAAAATAACCAAAACTATTCTTAAATCAAGTCCCCATCTTGATAACACGTATAGACTCAGCTGTCCAGACCAGAGATAGATTTCTACCATAAATTCTAGCATGAAGTATAACAGCCAATGATTTATAAATGGCCATGTATTGTAAGTCAAGAGCAAGCTCAATGTTTGGTCTACTATGAACAGTAAATTTGCATCATTTTAGTTTTTTGCTGAAAAATATACCCCTATGCCCAATAGTGTGTGATTTACTGAGTTTAGAAAGGTTGCTGTGTGTAAAAGGTGTCTGGCAGTGGAGGGTTTTTATCTGCAATGCAGCAGTTGGGTGAATTGAGGAGAGGAGTCTGACTCTGCCAGGGACTTAAACACCCTCTGATTGATCCATAGCATCTCTCTCAAAGTCTGGTGAAACCCAAAGACCACTCTCTTTCTTTAAGTGTCGGCTGAAATCCAAACAAGTTGATGGTCTTTTGTGAGAAACGGATAAATGTGGGACTGCAAGAAATCCATGTATGTTTCATGAACTGAAACTCTATCCAAACACAACCCTCTTCATCTACTTTATCTTGACCTTGACACCCCAACACACACTTGTAATAAAGCCCCCCCTCAACCCCCCATTATTTCACTGTAGTGCCTCTTGTTAGAGCTTTGTATATTTACTGACACTTTAAACTTGTGGTTTTTCACTCTCAGGCTGAACTGCTGAGCTTTTAACCTTTCAGTAAGCTTTCGGGATTGACAGTGAGAGTGTTTTTTCATGTTTTGCAGCAGTGAACATTCTCTTCCATGCTGTAAAATATTTACAGTGAAGTAAGTCTGTATTGTTATTTGTTTTTTAATGATAGGAAGGATCTGAACAAATGCTAATACATGATTAGATACAAACATTGTTACCCAATGATATGAAGATCAGATACTGGGGAGAGTATTATATATATGGGAGGAGAAAAATACCTTCTTTCGTTTTCTCCCATGATCATTTTGAGTTGTACTGAAAGATACTATCATCTTCTCATGAAACGCATGTTCTCCTGAGAAAAAGATGGTATGAAAGATATTCTGTCTGTTTTCTGCCAGAAGCAACATCAACGAAACTGAATCCTGCAGAATAAAAGCACCATCATAACAAGCATCGCAGTCAGCAAACTGACTAATAATCTTAAATTTGGGGCATAAACTGCACAATTTATATGTATAACTAGTCCTACTGGTCTTTCCTTAATCTTTACACTATCACTTATTCTGTGGCTGTTTGAAACAAAACCACTCAAATACAGTGTTAATAAACGTTAGCTGACCTATACTTAATCCTTACACTATAATCTATAAAAGTTGTTCTTTTATTTATTTAAACTACTCATCCCCATTGCTCAGTAGTGGCTGGATAGTTCAGAAGCAGACATTTTTTTCATGCTGACTAACTGGGACAAATTGGGTGGTGACACAGTCAATAGAGCTGAATTTTCTTTGATCATAAAACTTTAACTAAACCCAGGAAAAACCTGTTCCTTGAGTTGTTTCAGGTATAATTTACTAGAGCACAGCTTTAAGACATCATCAACCCAAGATGGGTTACATCAGTTACATCAGTAAAAGGAAGATGACGGCGTGCGGTAAGGCAGGTGCTGCTGCGTTGCCATCCAGCTTTCAAAATCTTTCTCTGCAACAGTGATACCATACTGCAAGTGGTAATGTACTCAAAAGTTGCTTCATTTCAAGATTACTACACTGATTGTCATCTATATTGTGACTCTTGTTGCCAGTTCAATGCAGCTGTGGTCAACAGCCATTTCCAAAATCAAAATGACTAAACGCAAGTCTCCTAAACTGCTGTGGAAACTTTCTTGATACCTGTTTATCACACTCCTGCTTGTGGGGGATGCCAACTGTGAGGGACGTGGGCCCAGATTGACATCCTCCAGTGGCACTTGCAGAGAATGTGCATCACTATCCTGGCTTGGATGATATTAAACTGGGGTGTGAATTTACTGCTATAAACAGCAATCTGCTTACCACTGGGTGAGTTTTTAGCTGATTCAATACCAATAACTACATCACCAGCAGAAATCTTGCTAAGTGTTGTGCCACCTTCCATGGAGAATCATTTTCAAAGGATAAACTCTGCATCTCCAAACAAGTCAAAATGCAAGATAAATCCTGCAAGTGTGAAGCCCCGCAGCTTTAAACTTCTCGGCAGTGAACCAGGCTTGCATTCTGTGGGACTCTCGAGCTAAACCAAGGGGGTTATTAAGTGGACATTTGAATATTCAAATCGCTATTCCTAAAAGTGAACAACTACAACATCTTCTATATGAATCAAATTTGGACTTCCTATGCCTATCAGAGACATGGTTATATGAAAGTCCCCTGCTGATGGCTACAATATGTTTAAATGAGACAACTGATGGTCACGATGAGGGTGTGCTATTTTATGTCAAGGACAGTATAAGCTGTAAGCAGATCCAATGGCCATGTGTTAATGACTTAGAATGTATTAGTCTCAAATTAACTCTTTCAGCCAAAATGTCATTTACTTTGATTGGAATTTATATAGCCCCATCTGCAAAAAAAATGTGTTTTATTATAAGTTGAATACCTTTCTTAAAGAGTGTGATAACAATGAGATCATTTTATTAGGAGATTTTAATATAAATTGTAATGATAAAGCAAAATGGAAAGAGCTAAAATGTGTAACAAGCAATTTTAATTTTCAAAAGGTTATTGAAGGACCAACTTGGATAACTAGTTCCTCAGAAACGCTTATGATGTGGCTTTCACTAATAGACAAGAAAGAATCAAGAAATATCACAATCTGGTTACAGGATTGTGTCACCACAATATGATTCTGATTCTGTAAGAAAGCTCACTAAAAGGAGATTTAATATATCAGCCTACAAGGAGATAGAACAGTATAAAATTCCTAATAGTCATTTAACCAATCTTGAAAATGTAATCAAAGAAATAAATTGGAATGACCTTGTACATAATAGTATGGATGATAATTGTAATTCTTTCATGACTGAACTTCAAACAACTATACACAGTTTTATGAGGAAAGTGAAATGCAAACCAGGCCAAAGATACTATCTACCATGGTTAAATGAAAAGTACGGTCACTCATGAAACAAAGGGACCATACTCCAAAGATGGCTCACAAGAATAAGGTAGAACATGGGAGAGGTTTATTTACCACACTGAAAAATAAGGTTGTAAAAGAGCTCAGAAAGGCAAAAGCAACATCTTTCATTAATGCTATTAGTGAAGCAAAGGGAAATGCCAAAGAAATCTGGCAGAATTTAAAGGAAGTAACAGGGATATCTAATCCCATTAATAAAACAATAGAACTGAATACTGAGGGAAATGTGACCCATGATCCAAGTAAAGTGGTAACAGCATTTAATGCTTATCTTATTGATTCTACAAAAACTCTGACTCAGAATTTCCCTGGATTTAATTATTCTGTCACTCCTCTGAATGTTGATGCTCCCACTCTGACTTTTAGAGAAGTGACCAACTCCTAGGTACATATAATTATTATTTCCTCTCTTAATTGTTCAAGGGCAAAGAACGCATATGGGATGGACACAGTATTTATCAAAACCCATGAGGAGGCACTCATTCATCCTATTTCAAAAATTGTTAATTGGTCCATTAATGAAAGAGTTCAAATCAGGTGAACACCTGTTTAGTAACTACAGACCCATCAGTACCCTTTTGGCAGTGTCAGAAATTGCAGAAAAATTGATCTCTGAACAGATAACAGATAACTACTTCCTTCTCATTGCATACAATGCAATTTGGGTTTCGAAAACATCATACCACTGAAACTGCACATTTTTTTCTTCTGGGAAATATTATGGTTAAATTGGACAAGGGAGGTGTGATAGGGGCTGCCTTCCCTGACATAAATAAAGCTTTTGATACAATTAATCATGAGGTTATAATTACTAATCTTTCAACTATTTAATTAGATGGATAAAATCATACCTTATAGACAGAAAACAATGTGTTTGCATACCCCATAAAAACCTCACAAATGGTTGATTATTATGTTGGTGTACCTACAGGTTCAACTTTGTGTCCTCTGTTACTTAGTTTGTATATTAATGACCTACCTGAAGTTTGTCCACCTACTGTAACTTGT